>NC_051154.1:201810632-202048416 GCF_013339745.2 Dermacentor silvarum | reverse complement strand
CCTTGAACTCCTGAAGTGACCTGAGTGTGGTTAGAAAAACAGCTGTTTAAACAGATTAATGAAATGTGTTAGGAATTCCTCAATCCAGCGTGTCGTGTTAGAGTCAAGCTGTAGGTTCGGAGTTTCTAACTATTAAGTACTAACTAACTACTACTACTACCTACTACTACTATTATTATACTACTATTTTACTACTACTACTATTAACTACTACTACTAACTGAGTTTCTAACTATTATGTAGGTTTCTAACTGAGTTTCTAAATATTATGAGGCACCCAGTCGAAAGCTTTAGAAAAGTCAATGAAAATGGCTTCTGTGCAAACCAATTTGTGTACCGAAATGTGAATATCGGTTACAAGTTCATATAGTTGCGTCTGACACGATCGATTTGACGAAAGCCATGCTGGTTATTGAGGAGCAGACTATTTTCGTTAAGATAGGCTATAATGTGAGTGCACAGTATGTGTTCCAGTAATTTGCAACAAATAGATGTCAGTGATATAGGCCTGTAATATTAGGGTCTGTTGTGTCAAAAGATTTAAATAACGGTATTGCTAATGCTGATTTCCAATCTTCTGGCAGGCATCCCGTATCTAGGGGTTGCTGAAATATTAGAGATAACAAAGCAGAAGAGTAGTGCGAGGTTAATTTTAGAAGTTTAGCATTTATACCGTGAGGACCTGGGCCGGTTTTATGAGGAAGCCTGTCAATTGCACGAGCGACACCATGTTCCGATATCATGATGGATGAAAACACGAATCGAATAGATGGTTCTTCAAGTATGTGAGTGTTATCAAGCGGCAGTTCGTTAGTGAAAACTGCAGAAAAGCATTTGCTAAATTGCTCTGCGCTATCTGTTGAGTTAAGCATGGCTCCTCGGAAATTATTAAGGGAGCAGTGTGATTTGGCTATGGATTAACTATTTTCCAAAACTTTTTCGGGTCAGTTTTATCACATTGGGAAGGGTGCAATTAAAAAATTGTCTTTAGCTTCGAGAATTGCAGTTTCTGTATGGCACGCTATGGTTTTGTAATTTTGCCAGTCTTCTGGAGCATTTGTTCGGGTAGCTTTTCTAAATGCTCTTTTTTTCTTGTTTATGCATTTCTTCACTTCCGCAGTTAAACCATGGATCGTTCTGCCTTGAGCTGATTGGTTATTTTTGGTATACAAACAGTTTCAACTTCTTTGAGCTTATTGCGGAATAAGCACCAGTTATCATTTACCACTGTGTTTTGAAAAAGTGTTCGCAAAGTCGGCTGTAGATGAGGCATACATAGCAATCATTCTGCCAGAGTCGGCACGTGCGTAGTTGAGAATGCATTTCTTTCACATTATTTTGCCCGACAGGTTTCAATGCAAAAAAACAATTGCACCACTCTATGATCACTTATTGGCTCTAGTACATGTGTTGCAGCAAGGTCTGGATGATTTGTTAAAAGAAGTGTAGTACGTGGTCACCTCGTGTCAGTTCGCGCACGATCCGAGTTAACTGATGAAAGTGCAAGGTTTATAGAAAAATGAAGACATTCCTACCCGTTGCTATTCGCCTTTCAAGGACGATGTCGCACCCACTCGATACCTGGTAATTAAAGTCACCACACCTAATATCAATATGCATTTTGGGAACTGGGATATGATCTGATATAATCTCGACCGGGTGAGGTGGGTCGTCACCGCAGGAATCGGGAGATGACGATGAAGACGGGCATCGTGATGATGAAAAATAGAAAAGATTGTATTCACTTCGTTGGTACATGGTTTTGACTCTATCCGAGTCTCGAGCGGTTCTGATTAACACGCGGGCCAGGACGGCCTTAAATAACTCTCGTGGTAGCCGATGTCTCCTTCGGGGAACTTGTGGAAGTGTCAGTCCTCTGTCGGGTGGTCAAGTTGACGACCTCCTCTCCCTCGGGTCCTCTTTCTTGGTAGCTCGCCCTTTTCGTCTACTCAGGTCGTAGAGGTGTGGACGCTTTCTCGGGGATGAAGGGGATTATCTCATCACGGGAAGGCGCTTGGGCTCGTTTCCCACATTTTAGAGGTACAGTTTACAGGAAGATCACAACCGCCTCTTGGGGATGTAGATAATTGCCCCGACACGGGAACGTGCACGGGTTTGGTTTCCCCCATTGACCTGTCGAATTCCTTGCCGATCATAACAGCCCGTCCGCCGCCACAGGAGGTCTCGAAAGGGTTGCAGCATCCAAGCACCTCGAAGAGACCGGTCGACCCCATGCCTCTGCTTCGTTTCGCCATTCGTTCTAAGGCAGGCGAGGTGACACTTCTGGAAACAGACCACGCCCAGCCCAAGGCACAACAAACGGAGAGCACACCCAACTAGCCATGAGAACTGCCAGGTTCACACGTTCTTCACATAAAACCTTATCAGAATCATACCTGCAGTCCTCGTTCGAGATTCCCAAAAATGAACAAAAGGAGAAAACTAGACTTCAATGCATATTTCAACCAACCCTAATACCTAACGTTTTTGTTTCTCTTGCCCGGGAAAGCCGCGTTTATTGAGACTGAGAACGCATTGAAAATGATCAAAGGGATAAATGCTGCTCAGCAATTTAGTTACTCGTTGGGTCAGTGATACCTGCCAGTACCAGCACTTCTAATGTCAAATGTACTGCGCTCTGATGACCGCTTCAACTCCTAATTAAGCTGATTCATAAAGTGGCCGTTAAAGCCAGAAAACAAAAAGCCAGGATACTCTATCTGCTCGCAACACCGTGAAAGAAAACTGCTTCTCCGAACTCGCTTGAGCAAATTAAACTTCCACAATGGTAACCGATAAATCCACCTACCCTGTAAACATTGAATTATCCAAAATGATTTATTTCTACAGACCTCAATGTTAATGCCTATCTACAAATCAGCGCGACCACGAGCCACCACCGTCGCAAAACTCGCTTCGCAGTTTTATTCGCGTCACTGGCTCTCCTAACAATTAATACAATGAACACCGAGATTAACGCGGAACCTTTGAAATTAAAAAAATAAGGTCTTACTAACAAAAGAAAAAAAACTGGCAATGTGCTCTATTACAAATTTACACACGAGAACCTTATGAGGGTGCCCAATTCGACAATTACTACCTCTTAATGTGCACTCAACTAGGTCGCAATCTGCAAGTCATTGGGGTCTCGCCATGGGCAATAAAGGGCGCCAGACATACACTGCACCCCTCCGTCACCTGTCAATTCGTGTGGCCGCAGCTTTCTTTCGCGTCTCGGAGAGGGAGGCCGTAAACAGCGAGGAGAATCGCCATTCTTCCTTTGTCTCCGCTCTCGCGGCGCAGTCCCCCTCAGTGACTGTTTGACTGGCCCTGTGTGTGCGCGCGTACCTCAGCCGAGTTGACCCTTTCAGCCGTATTCCTACTCGAGGAGACGTGCCCTGTTCTGTTGTCATCCGCCTTTGGCGACGTCTCCGTTTTCTTAACCACCATAACGAGCCCTTTGAAGTTCTGCATGATGATCCTTTGTTTATGGGCTGCAGTGTGGCTTTTCTCGAATTTGCACTGTGCTAAATACTTCGCTCGTTTGCGCCGTCTGAAAAATTTTTGCATCGCCAGGCGGTCACCGAATGTGCCTCTGCAATCCCCGATCGTCCAGTTCCTGCCCTGTTTAGCCGCCATGTCAGTCTCCTCTCCTTTGGACGATTCCCAACCGTCGTTTAAATGCGGAGGTACAAGGGAGCTTTTCAGCGCCTCCTTGACCTTTTTAGTGCTGCTGAAAGAAGCCTTGTCTCCGCAAGGAACGTCCTCCGGAAGGGCCACGGTTCCCACTTTCATGGCGCAATCGGTCTCTTCTACCACGATTTCCTGAGCCGTGTTACGCGGGAGAGCTTGGACCGTAGAGTCGCCAAAACTCAGGCCCTTTTTCTTTAGCAGCATTTCCGAGCGATTTGAAAATAAGTAGAGTATTATTTGGACAGATTCTGTGATACCGCGGCTTCAGTCCTCAATAGTCCGAACGGCCCCTCGATCTTTACGCTGGCTATGGGCAAGCAAACACTATCCTCCTCAACTACTTGCCCGATCCACGCATATTCCCCGGTGCAATCCTCAGGTTGCACATACGCAGGGTGGACGATGTCCATTGTCGCAGCCGAGTCCCTAAGTACCCTGCATGCGTTCCGTTTACTGCGAGGTCGCGAAGGTAGGGTTCTAAGAGCGCCAAGTTGTCGTCGTCATTCACGAAAGAAAAAACAATTCTAGGCTTTCTACAGCCGATCGCAAGGTGTCCAGGCTCCTGGCAACGGAAACAGACAACCAGTTTTCTAGCCTCAAACGCCTTTTTTATTTTTCTTTCGTCTTTCATTGTGGTTTTGTTCTCTCCGGAATTATCGGTCGGCGCGTCATTGGTCCCACCTCCAGCTTTCTCATTGTGAAAGGGGCGCTTGTTTTCTCCTTTGCTGAATTTAGTGAAGGGCCTGCCGCGTGTTTTCTCGGATTCGCGACGTGCGGCAAATTCATCTGCTAGCACTGCAGCACGTTCCAAGCCCTTTTCGCCCGACCTATCTTGAATCCAAAGGCGCATCTCTTCGCTCAAGGACCCATAGAACTGCTCCTTGCAGATTAGCTCCACAACCCTGTCGTGACAGCCGAACGCGTCTTCCCCTTTTAGCCACTCAATTAAATTAACTTTGAATTTATAAGTGAAGTCTTGATAAGACTTGCCCGGTGTCCTAGCTGCCTCCCGAAAACGGCGGCGGAAAGCCTTGGCTGACAGCCGATATTTCCTTAGCAACGCAGCTTTACTTTCTGATAATCCTCTCACTCGTCCTTCATTAGCCTTGCAATTATTTCGGTTGCTTCGCCAGGAAGAACGGTCAGAATCTGTTGCGGCCAACTCTCTAGTGCCAACCCGTTTCTCTCGCAGGTTCGTTCAAAAATAACAAGAAACAATCCCATGTCATCGCTCACCTTGTACGACGGCATGAGATCCCTTATTTTCACTCTTGCTTCACCTGAACGCCTTTCATCTATTGAGAGGTTATTTGCTGATTGCCTGGCCAGATCCCACTGCACGTCTAGTTCTTTTAGCTTTAGTTCGTGAGCTCTCCGTTCCTCTCGTTCCTTTCTTTCTTCAGTTTCCTTTTGTTCAGCTTTCTCAGCTCTTTGCCTTTCCTCTGCAGCGTTTTGTTCAGCTTTCTCAGCTCGTTCTCTATCTCTTCACATGCTTCTGAAATTTCGTCCTCAAGAGCCCCGCACTTCTCAATCGCCTCAATAAGCTGCGGCTTTCTCTGACTTTGCCCGACCTCAATTCCTAGCTCTTCACAAAGTAATAACAACTCTGGCTTTTTCCGTTTGCCCAAATCCATGGTCAATCCCGAACGAGGACTTTCTTACTCTGCTGTGACGTGGGAAGCTTTCAACAGGAGCCTGCACGTACAGAAACTAATTCGCCATTTTAGAAAACACAGAAGCTAAAACCTGGCAAATTCTCAAAGAAAGTCAAGCGCTCACCATTCTGCTGAAGCCAGGACGAAGGGTGGAGTATCCCATTGCTGCCAACCAACTGATATAATCTCGACCAGGTGAGGTGGGTCGTCACCGCAGGAATCAGGAGACGACGATAAAGGCGGGCATCGTGATGATGAAAAATAGAAAAGATTGTATTCACTTCATTGGTACATGGTTTTGACTCTATCCGAGTCTCGAGCGGTTCTGATTAACACGGGGGCCAGGACGGCCTTAAATAACCCTCGTGGTAGCCGATGTCTCCTTCGGGGAACTTGTGGAAGTGTCAGTCCTCTGTCGGGTGGTCAAGTTGACGACCTCCTCTCCCTCGGGTCCTCTTTCTTGGTAGCTCGCCCTTTTCGTCTGCTCAGGTCGTAGAGGTGTGACGCTTTCTCAGGGATGAAGGGGATTATCTCGTCACGGGAAAGGCGCTCGGGCTCGTTTCCCACATTTTATAGGTACAGTTTCCAGGAAGATCACAACCGCCTCTTGGGGATGTAGATAATTGCCCCGACACGGGAACGTGCGCGGGTTTGGTTTCCACCATTGACCTGTCGAATTCCTTGCCGATCATAACAATCTGTTGTACAGCATCATTGAAAAAAATGAACAAATTCCAAACGCCTAACTGGTGGACGACAGCATGCAACAATGACACATTGCGTATGCCAATGCGTGCAGAGACCAACTATTTCAAGGGGAGAGTAGACTTTCTCTAGAGACAGTTGATATTCCTTTTTAATGACTATAATAACTTCACCTCCTCGAAAACCTTCCCTGTCCTTACAAAAGATTAAAAAAGATGGGTCAAGTGCAAGTTCGCTGTTTGTGATGTCACTGGAAAGCCACGTTTCCGTACCTATTACTATATCTGTGGTGCAAGAATGTATGAGCGTTTTTAGTGTGTCAATTTTGTAATGAAGGCTGCGGAAATTTGCCCAGAGCAATGAGACGCATGTGTGGACGTAACCTTATGCCTTTCAGTTTGCTTTGGTCAAGTATTGGAAGGTTGGTTCCTTGCAGCAACCTGAACAACATTATTAGAGGGTGAGTCATACCGGTAAACAGAGCCTTTGAAATGCAGAGAGGTAAAACTAATTGAAAAACTTTCGTTTTCTTCATGATTGCTCTTAGCAAAGTCGCGCAACTTCCTGCAAGCCAACTGTACCTTAGGTGAAAAGTCTTCCATTATCCACACTCTAGGGGACTCGAGGTTTTTCAGTTTGTGGGCATTTTGTAGCACTTCTGTTTTTGATCTAAAGTTGAGGAATTTAATGATAAGAGGGCGGTGAAAACCATGACGGCGCTGACCAACACGATGGGCACTTTCAATGTCACCAACGTTGACCTTCAAGTGAGCTGAACAAAATTCCTTCACAATGGCTTCGGATTCGACATATCCTTCATGGCCTTCTTCGGGTATACCCTTGATTATAAGGTTGCCTCATTCTGTTACTTATGTCGCCAACAACATTGAGTTCATTTGCTTCTGATATGTTTATCTTAACTTCCTGAACAGAACTCTTGATGGCGTCAAAGTGCTTTTTGATTTCTGGTACACTAATATATATATATATATATATATTTTTTTTTTCAATAGCGATGACACAGGTATTTTAAGGTTGCAATTTGTTGGTTCACTTGTTTTAGACCGGATGACATTTCCTTGCGAAGCTCTTTCAGAAACGTCAGGACGTCCTTGATCCTGGGCCCGGAGTTACTTTCCACATCTCCAGCTCGAAGCAAGAGCAGAGCAAGACACGTGTACAGCAAAGTTAATGAGGGTCTGGGGCAAAGCACGCGAATAAAGCGCAAATTGTCATGGCAAAGTTCAACCCTACTTTGACTGGGCTGGCGGCATGCAATCAAACCGATGTGTGCGCGGTATGTGCACAGATCCACACCCATTTGTACATCAAAAAAAGGCACATGCACGGGGGATCAACGGCCTCAAAAATTTCCCAAGGCTACCTATGGCAGGAAAACGCACAACTTAGCAAATGCTTTCACTTTCACTTTATTACCTTAAAGGCCGAATATGACGAATATGAATATTACATAAGGGGTGGGTACATATACAAAAAATAAGTTATTGGCTAAATATGGTAGTTATATAATCAGAAAATGTAGATGAGCAGGTGGTTGCAGTGACGTTATGTGGTAGGCCATTCCAGTCTATGGCTGAGCGAGGAAAGAATGATGCAGCAAATGTTGTGGTATGAGCACGTGGACGGGCAACTTGCACGGGATGACCAATACAGAGTGAAATGCGTGCCGGGGGGCTGATGTAGGGTGGAATACAAAGTGAGCTGAAAAAGAATTTATGGAACAAGCACATACTGGCAATTCGACGACAGCAAGCAAGATTTGTTAGACCGGACTTCGCTTTTAAAGCTGATATGCTGGTATGGTATGAACAGCACGAATGAATGAATCTAATGACTTGATTCTGTAGTGATTCTAGTGAAGTTATCAGATAGATTTGGTTAGGGCTCCAGATAGGGGATGCGTATTCAAGTTTTGTTAGTACCAGGGATTGGTATGCAAGTTGTACATTTGGTGGTGCGTGGCGCAAGTGCCGTTTTAAAAAAACCAAGAGTTCCGTCAGCTGATGATAAGATGTTTGTGACATGCGCATTCCAGGTTAGGTCTTCACACAAGGTTACGCCCAGGTATTTGTAAGAACTGGTTAATTCTACTGCGATGCCAAAAATTAAGTAAGGGAAGAAAAGGGGGTTGCGCTTGCGGTGAAATGACACGTGTCATTTTACAGGGTTTAGTTCCATGAGCCATTGGCTGCACCAGTCTTGTACACAGGTTAGGTCGTTTTGGAGAGCTAGCTGATCGGATGTGTTAGTAACCGTTCGGTACACAACACAGTCATCGGCGAACATGCGGATTATTAGATATGGACCCTTCTCCTGGCATCACTAAAGTTTCCCCACCACATCAAAACGCAGTCGCATTCCAATTAGGGTGCGCATCAACCACGTTACCGGACCCGTCGGACAGGTTGGCGACCCCCACCTCATGCGCCGCACATCGAGCTATTGTCTCTCCCCCTGCTCGACTCTTCCCGACAGTGCAACGGGAGGCGGGCACGGTTCCAGGTAGTTGACCATGGTCCCGAGCAAAGCGGTTTTGCAGCTCTGAAAGGTCGTTCGAGAGAAATCCGTCTCCTCCAGCTGAGCGCTTCCAGGTGAGGAGGCAATGCCGGAGGCAAGTCAACCATCGGACAATGGAGCCCTTGGAGCGTCCCCATTGGCCGAATATGACGGCACTTGCACGGGCCAATACCATGGGAGGAAAATGACGACACCTGAGCTGGCTCGACGATTGGCCAAAAATGACGTGACCCCAAGAGACCGAAGAGGTTAAGAGAGACAAATCGAGGAGAGGGACATTCCTCTCCTTGTCACGGGCCGCAGCGTCCGATTTGCTGCCGGCCGTCGATCACTTTATGACTGTTCCTTACTTTGTATTATCACGGTAAATAAACCCTCCAGTTTCTCCCAAGTCCGCCTCAACGTCCACCAACTCCCACACTCAACGACCACCCCGCAGGGGCGTCTGCGTCAGCAGGCGTTTGGTGTGTTGCGACACCACGGACCCGAGCACATGAGGCTTGGACCCTCCCGCGTGTAGCCGTGCACGGCTTAGCCGTGTCTGGGGAAAGGGGGATCCTGGGGGTTGAGCCGATGTCGGGTGTTTGGACCTTTAAGGCCCCCCGGCGGAGGCAACGCACCTCTTCGGCCTCTGCTTCACATAGACGGCATCTCCAGACTGACCCACCTGGAGGAAATCGGCAGCACTTTTTCTTTCTCTTTCCCTTTTTCTTCTATTATCTTCTCCTCACTTCCAAATTTCCAGGCGGCAAGGGTTAACCTTGTGTGGCTAGCCAGTCTTGGTTATGCTGTATTTGGTTATAGCAGTGATGTACAACTGGCGTTGGCAGGACTTCCATTACAGGAACTCCTGTCACGTCCCCGTGTTGGGCTCGTTGGTGGGTGGTTGGCATCGCTGCCGAAAATCCCAGCTGAACTCATGGACAGCGCTTTCCCTAAACTCCCTGATCGCCCTCAGAAACAAGGGCGCACCGAAGATGTATTTCAATTTTTTGGCAACAGAACACAAAACTTTCCACGATTTCACATAATCCACTCTGATAAGCCTGAAAAGACGGTGAAAATGGTCTCACCCTTCCTTGTCTCGAAGTCTCTGACTGAAGTTCTTGGCCCAGGTTACAAAGCATCGAAAATGGCAAGCGGTGATCTGCTTCTGGAGCTCCGCGATAAGATACAATACGAAAAACTGCCAAAATTAGTGTCATTTGGGGACATCCCAATAACACTGACCCCACACCGTACTATGAACACCACTTGCGGCGTTGTCTCAGATGATGATTTAATGGAGCTAACCGAGGCTGAACTTTTGGAGGGCTTCAGTGAGCAGAATGTGATAAACGTTAAAAGAATTAAGATGAGGCGCGACGGCAAAGAAATCAAGACTAAGCACCTGGTGCTCACTTTCGGCTCAAGTGTCCTGCCCGAGTCCATCGAGGCCGGATACATCAAACTTCGTGTCAGGGCATACGTGCCAAATCCCCTCGGATGCTTTAAATGCCAGCGATTTGGCCACAGCTCTCAGAACTGTCGAGGCCGCCAAACGTGTGCGAAATGCAGTGCTCATGAACACTCATCTGAGTCTTGCGAAAACTCGCTACATTGTGTGAACTGTGATGGACAGCACGCCGCATATTCGCGGTCGTGCCCATCTTGGAAAAAAGAAAAGGAAAATCTAACATTCAAGGAGGCACGCAGGCGGGTATCCTACCTGCCCAAAAACACCTTTGCCGATGTGACGCGTCAGGGGGCAGCGACACAACGGCTTCCGGCGGCTGTCCGGCCCACGTGGAGTGAGCCGCCAGCGACGCCATCTGCCTCCTCGGCGGCTGCAGCTAGCGCTGCTCCGCCATCTCAGAAGGGGCCATCGACCTCCGGGCTGGTGGCCTCCAGGGCCTCGTCCCTCGAGGCGAGGTCTTCACGTCACACCAACTGTTCACAACAGCGCGTGTCCAGCGTCTCGCAAGAGGCAATGGACACAACAACCTGCCAGACGGCGCCACTAGCGCCCAAGGAGCCGCGAGAGTCTCGCGATCGCTCTAAACAAAAAAAAAACGCCGCATCGCGGCACCCGGAAAGGGCTCTGTGAAGTAATTACTCTTTCTTAACACACAGCACAAAAACCACATTCAACATGGATACACAAATATTACAGTGGAATGTCCGAGGACTCCTCCACAATCTCGATGACATCAAAGAACTCCTACATAAGTATAATCCAAAGGTGCTGTGTGACCAAGAAACACACCTCAAACACACGCAAACAAATTTTCTCTGACAATACACCATTTTTCGTAAAGACCATGATGACACGGTCGTGTCTTCCGGTGGTGTGGCTATTGTAGTCGACAGAGGTATTGCCTGCCGGGAACTAAAACTTTCTACGCCCCTAGAGGCAGTTGCTGTCTGAGGGGTGTTGTTTGACAAGCTGGTCACTATCAGCTCTATATACATCCCTCCCAATTCTCAACTACATAAAACTGAATTTCAAAACTACATAAATGAACTTCCGGAGCCATACATAGTTCTTAGAGATTTTAAAGCACATAACACCTTGTGGGGAGACTCTCGGTGCGATGCGAGAGGTCGCCTAATTGAAAACTTTCTCTTTTCCTCAGGAGCATGTTTATTGAATAAGAAAGAGCCAACGTACTACAGCGTGGCGCATGACACATACTTGTCTATAGATCTAACTATAGTATCCAGTACATTAATTCCGTATCTGGAGTGGTCTGTTCTCAAGAACCCCTTTGGAAGCGACCACTTCCCAATTACGATAAGCTTAACAAAACAAATGAATGCTCCCCACACGTTCCCCGTTGGAAGGTTGACTCAGCTAATTGGGAACTTTTCTGAGAACTAACATATTTAAGCAAAGATGGTATTGACTCTTTTAATATAGATGACGCTGTGGCATATTTAACAGGTTTTATTATTGACACTGCAAAGAAATGTATTAAACAAACTAACGGATTGACTCATAAGCATCGTATCCCATGGTGGAACGAAGAATGTCGGAAAGCACGCAAAAATCGGAACAAAGCTTGGGGATTGCTTCGCAATTCTCCAACAGCCGAAAACCTTATTAATTTCAAACAGGTCAAATCGTAAGGCAGGAGAACACGTAGACGTGCAAAGAGAGAGAGTTGGGAGAGGTACCTTTCCGGTATAAATTCTTACACAGACGAGGCGAAAGTATGGAATAGAGTGAATAAATTAAAAGGCCGTGAGACGAACCCACTGCCCTTAGTGAGTACCCAAGAAGATGGCCTGGAAGATCAGGCAGATTGTCTGGGCAAAGACTTTGAATATAGTATCTCCAGTACATCTCATTACACACAAACATTCTTGAGATTCAAAGAACGAGAAGAGCGGCAGCCCCTTAACCGCAAAGGTTCTTCGAGCGAGGCTTATAATTGCCCGTTTACCTTAGCTGAACTTAAGGCATCTCTAGCTTGTTGGAACAACTTGGCACCAGGCGGCGATCGTGTCATGTATGAAATGATTAAGCACCTGCATCCTGAAGCGCTGAAAACACTCCCGTCTCTTTTCAATGTCATGTGGTCGGCTGAGTATATCCCGTCCTCGTGGAAGGAGGCTATAGTCATCCCCGTGCTTAAACAAGGCAAAGACCCGTCCCTAGCGAGCAGCTACAGGCCAATAGCGCTAACAAGCTGTCTGTGCAAAGTATTTGAAAAAATGATAAATCGGCGCTTAATTTGTTTTCTAGAAAATAACAACCTACTAGACCCATTTCAATGTGGTTTCAGAGAGGGAAGGTCGACAATAGACCACCTTGTTCGTATTGAGTCTTATATTAGAGATGCTTTTATACATAAGCAGTTTTTACTCTTGGTCTTTCTAGATCTAGAGAAAGCATACGACACGACATGGCACGTCGGGATTCTGCGAGATCTTACAGTCGAAAGCTACCTGTCTCATCGCACGTTTCGTGTAAGAGTGAGCAATGTTTTATCTAGAACATTCACCCAGGAGGCTGGCGTGCCACAAGGGGGAGTGCTTAGTTGCACACTCTTTATGGTAAAAATGAACTCACTGAATACAGTCATTCCACATAGCATGTTTTATTCTGTGTATGTCGATGATGTACAGATAGTTTTCAAATCATGTAACATGGCTTCTGTGATCGACAGGTGCAGCTTGGATTAAACAAATTGTCTAAATGGGCGGATGTAAATGGGTTTAAAATAAATGTATAGAAAAGTACATGCATTCTCTTCTCGAACAAAAGAGGTGTGACACCAGTGCCAACTCTCACGATCAATCGAGAGAAACTATCCGTGAGCAGTGAACACAAATTCCTGGGAATAATTCTAGACTCTAAGCTTACCTTCATCCCCCAACTTAATTTTTTTTTTATCTGAAGGCAAAGTGTCTGAAGACGAAGAACCTTTTAAAAATTCTCTCGCGAACAACCTGGGGTAGTGATCGAAAATGCCTCCTGAACTTGTACAACAGTCTCGTCCGTTCGCACCTTGATTACGGGTCTATAATTTATTATTCTGCAACACCAAGTACATTAAAAATCCTAGACCCCGTCCACCACCTGGGTATCCATCTGGTGACCGGTGCTTTCAGGACAAGTCCAATCCAGAGCCTGTACATAGTCGAATCAGTGGTCCCTTCATCTGCAGCGGTCATGCAACAGTTTCACATATTTTCTGAAAGTACAAGCGAACATTGAACACCCTTCTTATTCAACTATAAATGACGTGACCACTGCCACACTCTTCCATAATCGACCTGCAGCGAGAAAGCCGTTCTCTTTGCGTGTGAGGAACCTCAGTGAGGAAATGGGTGTTCTGCTGCTTTGATCATCACCCTATGGCTCCAGTGAAACTGTTAACGCCGTGGCAGTGGCAACTCATAGATTGCGATACATCGTTTGTAGAGGTCACTAAACACGCGCCAGAGGCACACATTCAAATGCATTTCTTAGAACTCCAGTCCAAGTACTCGTGTACAGAGTTTTACACAGACGCTCCCAAGTCACATGCCGGGAAGTCTTATGCAGCCGTTGGCCCCTCCTTCTCGGAATCCGGTGTACTCCACCCGGAAACCAGTATCTTTACGGCTGAGGCCCGTGCACTGTTGTCGGCTGTTAATCATATAAGGAAATCAAAACTTCAAAAAGCAATTGTATTTACGGACTCCCTAAGCGTCGTGAAAGCCCTGGTGTCACTCGGCAAACACAAAAATCCTGTACTCACTGAGCTCTATTCCACTCGATGCAGAGTGTACATTTCAAACCAGTATGTCATTATATGCTGGGTGCCTGGCCATAGAGGCATCGAGGGCAATGTGCTAGCAGACCAGTTGGCCACATCAACTACATCGCAAGAATTAATCCTGCCGCTGCTATTCCGTCCACAGATCTGAAGCCTTTTTTGCAAAGGAAACTGCGAGGCCACTGGCGGCACCTGTGAAACACTGAAACAAATAATAAGCTTCACATGATAAAGCCACAGATATGTTTCTGGCCCTCCGCAACAAAAACACGGCGAACTGATGTCCTATTCTGTCGGCTCAGAATAGGACATA
Source organism: Dermacentor silvarum (assembly GCF_013339745.2). Lineage (NCBI taxonomy): Eukaryota > Metazoa > Arthropoda > Arachnida > Ixodida > Ixodidae > Dermacentor > Dermacentor silvarum. The sequence goes on along the minus strand of NC_051154.1, from coordinate 202,034,266 downwards.
CATATGGCACCCACAGTTTTTTACTGACCGGTGATGAACCACCAACTTGTGGTAGATGTGGTGAGAGGCTGACCGTCCTCCACGTCCTTCTGGAGTGTCGGAAAGCCGAAACAGAGAGACAGAAATATTTTCCACAAGCGTACCAATATCATGTCCCTCTTCATCCCATTATGTTTCTTGGTGCAGAACCACTGTTTAACACCAAAGCAGTCCTCGGTTTCTTGAACGAAGTTGTGTTACATGTTTTTAGCCCAATACATTCGTAGCACATTTTCTCTCCAGAGGATGCCGCTGTGATAGTAGTTCTGTATAGCACATGCCTCCAGGCCCTTGTGTTTCAAGGGCTCTGTTCAGGTAGTAGTGCTTCTTGCATATGCATATCTTGCATATATTATCATTCTTTAGCAAAGCATTTTTTATGTGCATAGTACACGTCACTAGTAATTGCCATTATCTTACTATATGTTGATTTTATGCACTTTACAGCGCCTTTTAGGCCCCTTTACAGCCCCGTCACATCTACTTCTCAGAATTCATCACTTCACTGCGAACTAACAAACACTGGCATGGCGCTCTTTGGCCATACCTGGCCCTTGCGCCACTAAACCACACACATTCATTCATTCATACACTCAACGACCAGATCCAATAACTGGATGGCATCGGTGAGATAGATCATCGCAGCCTCCAAGAAGATACAATAGGATGTTACAGGAAACGTGTGTGGGTAAGTCGTTTATATATATCAAAAATAGAAGGGGACCAAGCACAGATCCTTGAGGGATGCCTGATGTTACTGGGAGGGAATTAGAAGCTTGGTTATTGATAGACGAACTGAGAGCGGTGTGCTAAAAATTCTTTTATCCACTGTAATACATTAGGGTGTAAATTTAACTAGGAAAGTTTTAGTAGTAATAAGCATTTGCGAGGTACTTTGTCAAAAGCCTTTGCGAAGTCCAGAAAAATTGCTTCAGTTTGAATGTTACAATCAAGATTCATATGCAGATCATGAATGAAAATGGCTACTTGTGTTTCGCAGGACAAGCCCTTGCGAGACCCGTAAGGGCTTGTACTGCTTGCAGCTTGTGGCCGCAAATCCCAACGAGCTGATGCAGTGCTCGTGGTTTTATAGGTACAGGTGGCACTGCCCCCCGATACCGGCGACGCAAGCTCAGTGAAGTTCGCTGCGGAGCCAAGATAATCTTCAGATGATGCAGAGCTTCGGTGATCGATGATGGGTGGCCAGGCAGCACACGGTGGCAAGCACGAGTCAACCTATGGCAGTAAAACACACAACTTAGCCCATGCTGCTTGTGGCCGGAAATCCCAATGAGCTGATGCAGTGCCGGTGGTTTTATAGGTCCAGGTGGCGCTACCCCCGATACCGGTAATGCAGGCTCAGTGAAGTTCTCTGCGGTACCCAAATAATCTTCAGATGATGCAGAGCTACAGTGATTGACGATGGGCGGCCAGGCAGTACACAGTGGCAAGCACGAGTCAACCTATGGCAGGAAAACGCACAGCTTAGCACATGCTGCTTGTGGCCGCAAATCCCCAGTTAAAACTTCATTAGTGGGATTTTGTTGATTTGTCAATTGGTGGATTTCAATTTATTGTGCAAGTAGTGTCCGCCTCTTTGAGAAATCCAGTTCAAGGACTAGAATTGTGCTATTTGCCACAGGTGATTTTTTAAATTCTGTAAGGCTGGAAAAAAGCCGGGACATAAAAGACGCATGGCGAGCATAATCTCACTTAGTCTATAGCTGCATAAAAAAAGGCATATATTCATATATTAATTTCAATATTGCTACACAGCAAAGGTGCAACTCACCTGTTCTTCAAAAGACACAACACGAGGTTGGACTTTATCCAGTGTGAAATGAGAAACGCATTTTGAAACATCATCCGGTAGTGAAGACAGGTGATTGCCAACATCAGTAAGGAGTTGTCGAGATATCACAAGGCTCACATTCTCATTAACAACTGTAGATGTAACAGAGAAAATACTATAAGCAAGGACTCCCAAAACTGTTTCATGCTGTACCACAGACATAATACACTGTATCATGACAGAAAGGCAACAGCATTCTTAGTGCAAAGCTTGGCTTTGAAAGCCTGTCACATAAGATCTGCATAACTGTGCACTAAGTCCTAACCTTTCAAGTACATGACCAGAGAAGCCTTCATACCCCTCCCTTCACTCCCTCACACTCACTGCATGTGACAAAATTCAGCTTCATATGCTGTTTGATGCTTTAGCATTGCTGGGTTACTCTGTAACAAGAGGTTCTGACAGTGAAGGTGGAGCAACCTCACGAGGTCGACCTCACATAGTTAGGCGAGGTTGACTGGTAGAATTTTGCGAGTGAAGTCCAAGATTTTGAATTCAACCACATGCACAAGTTTAAGGGTGTGCCATGTCGAATGTTTGGTGTGGTGAAGTCAAATACTTCTGTAGCTTCTCAGGTACAGCATAGCTGGAATTTTTCACTTATATCACTGAAGTATGAACAAAGCAACAGCAGCGATAGTGCCTGGCGAGGAAAGTGGTTGCTCTTTCCTCCTGCAAACACCGCAAAAAGCAGCAATTGCAGGGGGTAGATAAATAAAACCCACCCTCGAAACCCTTTCTGGCACATCTCTGTCTTCTGTCCTCAAATTATCCCATCCCCTGACACACTGTGTGCTGGCCCTTCTGGCAGTTTCTCCTGATCAGCACTCTACCAGCTAACCTCCCCTGTACAGCCTTTCGTGAAAGGAACCTGGTTGCTTCTCCTTGTAGCTGTTATTTTTTATGAATGAATGGCCTCCTGCAAATAAAGGATTTTCTTTGTTTCTGATGGTCTCGCTAACTCACTCTTGCCACTTTTTGCTGAAAATTTTACCCAGTCCGGAGCACACCTTTTCAAAAAATGATCAGCACTAATATTTGAGGCTTGATCGCAGCAGGCCCCCGGTAACACTAGAGCCAGCTGCCGGGAGCATTACAACTGACAGCAGAGCTATTTGCCACTGCATCATTATAAGGACAATAGCACAAGTTTTGCAGTTGAAACCTCCAACTGAACAAATGTTTCTGCAAAGAATTATATGTAAATTGCCAGCATCACTGCTTGATGTGCCTGCATCCCAGGTATCCGAACATGTTTACAAAAGTTTATGCATGGTAAAAACTAAGTACAGGCTGGGACAAAATAATATGAGACCTGCGAGCGTATGCAAAACTGCACTCTTGCGCCCTTTACTAAAAAAAAGTAAGTGCCTCCTGTCGAGATATGGCACTGCGCATGCACATCAATTATTTTAATCGCGTGACTTTTCGCCAGCCTGCTGTCAGAATCGCAATTATTGCAGGAGATTACGCTAGGAGAGCAATGTCCTTTTCGGTCGGTGGAGTGTGCAGTGCATTGTCACATGTCACAACATCACGCATTCGCAATGCATGTCTCGACACAAGTCGCTTGCATCGTTAAAGGGCGCAAGAATGCAGTTTGGCACATGTTTGTTGATCCCATATTTTGTCCCTGCCTGTACATCTAGCAGTGAGGATACCACCTTGAAATTACGAAATGAGGTTTAGGACCTGACCTCAACAAGGAGGTTGAGATAGATTGATGGCAATCACTGGAAGCTGATGCAAGTTTTGAAATCGCCTCAAGTGGTGATGTTGAGTGAGGTCATTAATGTGATTTTCGACTGAGCTTTGCCAGTTTTTTGCCTACCTTTGGTTCTTATTAATCAGTCTTGCATTCGGCAAATTTTTAAACAATCTATACATATTTCTTGAACGTGAAAACTCGCCTCTTCCCACGCGAGAGCACCAATAAGTCCTACATGTCTGAACTACCGAGCGATGAGTTTAATTATAGGCCAAAGCAGAAATGCGGCAAGTCCGGAAATGAATTGGGGAGGCGAACATTCTTTCAGAGTCGTATCCGAGTAAATGCATAGCAAGAAGCTTGGCGCGCGGTGTACGACCACTGCGCTAACAAAAACCGCAGTTATATGAATGTCGTCGCAACTCAAGTAAAGCGCCAGATACTCTTGCAGCACAGTGCGTAATTGAAGAGGGCTTAATTACTCGCATTTGTACACTGACAAAAGCTTACTGGCACTTACTAGCTTCGACGAAAACTTTTAGTCCTTCTACGAGTTCCTGTCCAGAATTCTTCAGAATGCTCTCAAGAACCGCTCTATACCTGTGGGAGAATTGTGTAAAAAAATATTCAGAAACCCACGTAATAAAATAAAATCGTCGGGTGAAAGAGAACTCGTAAAGACATTAGCAGTCTCAACCGCTGGGCCCCTCTCTGTCCCTGTTAGCATTCAATAAGAGCACAAGAAAGGGCGAACTTGACACAGCAGCGAACTTGACTGTTCCAGCTGTTCCCACCTTTCTGCTTGATCTTTAGGCGAACCTCCAGCGACTGCCAAGCTAGAGAGTTGCTGTCGATAAGCTGCCGCAGACATTCTGTAGAAGCAACGAGAAAACGGGGCAGTAGCAGAAGTAGCCGGCCTGTAACAGCACTATTTTTTGTAAGTAGTGGCAGCGTCTTGTATTGGCACTCGCGAAACAAGCCAACGCCAGTATCAGCTGGTTATGGTGTTCTGTGATATTTATTAAAGACAATCATACGTCGAGTGGGCCGAACCAATGCCTCCCGAACGGCGCTCTCCCACGTGTGGAAAAATTGTGCGAGGGCGCTGCGAGCGAACTGGATTGGGGCAGAGACTGCCCTCCGCGGCATATTCAACGTACTTGATTAATTGGGCTTGATTTCAACTGCAAATCTATGTGTTGTTGATCTATGTGTTTCTGTGATCTATGAAATTTATGTGTTGCAAATCTGTCGTTGTCAAGCGCGTCGTCTGCTAGCGAGCGCGCGTTCGCTACACGGAAGCAGACGCCCAGTTTTTCTTGCAGAACGTCTGTGCAGTACATTTTTATATATATATATATATATTTTAGTTGCTTTGGAGCGCCCATGACTCTTGGCGGCTGGTACCAAATGTAGTTTCAGCCAGGTGAACCGCTGTTTTTAACAGTCTTATAAAAGTAACTGGTAATAAGCCTCATATCTGCAACATGAAGCTACGTACGTAAGAAAATTTTATTGATATCATGTCATTTTACGCGCGCTTCTTGTTGGTGGAATATTTATCAGGGACAATGATCGAAGAAAACAATATTAGAGTGAAATAAACCAGCTTTATTAACTGCGTGGCGCGAAGAATGACCCATGCATTTCTAGGTAATTAAAATCAAAGGGTATACATAGGCATATATGTTCATGATATATATGTAAGGGGAATATATCAAATATTCTAAATGCCCTAATTGAAAAAAATCTGGGTAGCTTGCACTAGTGGTGCAAGGTTAAAGACACAGCGGAGCTGATCGGTTCCTAGCTGGTCCTGGCTATCCGAAGTGATGCTAAGTTATATGAAGTGTTTAAGCATTTCCTCGCGGGGAACGTTCGCCTCGCGAAGCACTTGCAGTCCGAGCACACGTAGGGTAAGTGGGGCGAAAGCTATGCACAGTCAGCGAGAGGAGGCGCTGGCACAGTGTACGGGCCTTGTATTTACAAGGATTAGAGAAAAAATTAGAGAGGAGCGGACTTGGCTTCAACCTTTCCTATTCCAAGCAGGGAGAATGGATTAAGCAGTCATTACCAGGACTGATGTATGCAGATGACATTGTACTTATGGCTGACAGCAAGGAAGACTTGCAGAGATTAATGGACATCTGTGGTAAAGAGGGAGATAGCTTAGGTTTGAAGTTTAGTAAAGAAAAATTGGCAGTCATGACTTTTAATGATAATCAGGGCAGCGAGCATAGGATACAGGAGGTTACGCTGGAGGTGGTGGATAAGTACAAATATCTTGGAGTGTGGATAAACAATGGGGCTGAGTACCTAACGGAACATGAAAAATATGTGACGGCTAAAGGTAGCAGAAATGCAGCTGTGATGAAAAATAGGGCACTGTGGAATTACAATAGGTACGAAGTGGTGAGAGGGATTTGGAAAGGGGTGATGGTCCCTAGTTTGACTTTCGGCAATGCGGTCCTGTGCATGAGATCAGAGGTTCGAGCAAGGTTGGAAGTTAAGCAGCGAGGGGTAGGTAGACTGGCTCTGGGAGCACACGGAAATACACCAAATCAGGGGGTACAGGGTGACATGGGATGGACGTCATTCGAGGGCAGGGAAGCCAGCAGCAAGATAGAATTTGAGGAGCGATTGAGAGAGATGGCAGAAAAGCGGTGGGCAAGGAGAGTTTTCAGTTATTTGTACATGAGGAATGTTGATACAAAATGGAGGAAGCTGACCAGAAAACTGTCAATCAAATATTTGGACTGCAGGAGGGGTGCAAACCAGGAAACAGCGGTTAAGAAAAAGGTTAAGGAAACAGAGAGGGGTCTGTGGAAAACAGGGATGCAGACGAAATCAGCACTGGGCACATACCGAACTTTCAAGCAAGAAATTGCCAAAGAAAATATCTACGATAATTCTAGGGGAAGCTCTTTGTTGTTTGAAGCCAGGACGGGAGTATTGCGGACTAAGATGTACCGAGTCAAGTACCAAGGTATAGACACGTTGTGCTGTGCGTGTGGAGAAGAAGAGGAAACGGCTGAACACCTCATACTTTTCTGTAAGGGGCTTAACCCTACAGTGCAAGGCAACGGGGCTGATTTTTTCAAAGCATTGGGGTTTAGGGACAGTGAAGGCAAAATAGACTTTAAGCGGGTAGAAATAACCAAACAGAGGTTATCTGATTGGTGGATAAAATTAAGGCAGGGGTGAAATTTCACCCACCACAAAGTACAAATTATCTTAATAGTCATGGCTAGGTGGCGTATGTCACCGCCCGATTTAAAGGGTTCAGCCTCATCCATCCATCCATCCATCCATCCATCCGGCGGCGCGCAGCAGACGACACGCCGAGATGACGTCACGGCGCATGCGTAGTAGCGCTACAGTGCTATTGACCCTTTTCGCGGAGCAGTTTGTTTTAGAGAAACGAGATGGCGCTCACGGCGGTTCCACAACTCTACAGCGAGGTAGTGCGGCAGGCTTCGGGTGGGAAGGGACGAACGGCAGGGAGCACATCGTCACGTGTCAGTGGCGCACGGCGGGTGGAGAACCAGCTAGCGCGAACTGGAGGACGACAATCGCAGGCGGGAGGCAAACGTGTAGAGCGAAGGGTCCTAGTGGTGGGGGACTCCAACGTAGCTAGGGTTAAGGAGGGCGTCCTTACAACAGTGAAGGCAGACGGGCGGGTGAGGGTGGAGGCCCAGTCAGGGAAGTGCATGGTTGACGCAATGGCAAAAGCTCAGAAGGTGGTATCGGACAACCTCAAGCATGAACATCTGGTCGTTACCCATGCTGGTCTCAACGATGTGCTGAAGGGGAGGAGCCAGAACCTAAACGGACAGTTAGACGTTGGGTTGCGTAAACTCAGAGAAACCTCTGCGAATGTGCATGTGACCATATGCACAATCCCACATGTCCGGGGCCAGGCTAGCGGGATGGAATGGAGGGTGCTTGAGGCTAACCGGGTCATTAGGGGTCTGAGCAGACCACTTGGGTACGGCATAATGGAGGTAAACAGGGAAGTGTACGAGTCTGGCTCCCACCCTTTTGCACGGGATGGCATTCACTACAGTGGTGCCACGGGCGGGAGCGTAGGTAGTAGGATAGGGCGCCAAGCTACGGCTTTTTTGGGGGGACCCAGAGCCCTAAGACCACCAGTGTAGACGAAGACGGACCCAGAGAGGCTCCAAGATTCAAGAAACGTAGAATCGGTAGAAGAAATAGACGTAAGCACCAGGGGCAAGGTCATTCTGACATAGGGTACATTAACATGCAAGGTGGCAGGAATAGGCTGAAGTGGGAGGAGATAGACGAGCAACTAAGGCAAGAAAAGCTGATGGTATACGGGTTTGTGGAGACACATCTTAGGGACATGGAGCAACCTCCCTGTAATCCTGACTATGCATGGGAATATTGCAATAGAACAGAGGGCAGCAGAAAAAGGGGTGGAATTGGTGCATTCATTCATAAAAGTATGAACTGGCAAAGGGTCAAACGAATGCAAGGAGCATTTATGGCTAAAAGGGAAAGTTGCAGGAGAGCAGACACTCCTTGGCTTTGTATACCTGTGGACAGGAGCAAATGCCAAAGAGGAAAACAAAAAAATGCTGGAATGCATATCAAGTGACTTTAATGAGCTAGGAGAAGGGTGCGAGATTATTATACTAGGAGATATGAACGCACATATAGAAGACATGGACGGGTACACAGACTCGACAGGCAACATGATGCTGGATATGTGTGAAATGCATGACTTAGTTGTATGCAACAGTACTGAGAACTGTGAAGGGCACATAACATGGGAGGTAAGGAGCCTGCAGTCGACGATAGATTATGCACTAATGTCACATAGGATGCACGATAGGCTAAATGTAATGAGCATAGATAAATATGGCTCCAGAAGTCTAGGTAGTGATCACAAACGTATTAAGGTGAGCTTTAGAAGGGAAATGAAAGTAGGTAGGAGGCAAGATGAACAACCAGGTGGGATATTTTACTCGGAAAAGCAGCTTGAAATAGCAACCCAGCAAATTGAGGAAGTAATTTCAGAGGATACAAAAACAGAATGGACATATGCAAATTTAACAGGACTATTTGAGCTAGAGCTTACTAAGGTACGAGTCAGGACAAAAGGGAACAGAAGACGTAAACCCAAGAGCTGGTGGGATGAGGAGGTTAAGAAGGCCATAGAGAAACGTCAGGAAGCATCCAGGGAACAGATATTCAAAGCAGAGGGGTGAACCAGAAGCTGATGTAGGCAGAAAATGGAATAACTTCTTAAACTGTAGAAGGGAAGCATCCAATTTGATCACTGAGAAGATCAGAAGAAAGGGGAGCCAATGGTTGTCAGAAGTAAACAAAAAGGATAGAAAAGCAGCGAAGAAATTTTGGAAGCATCTCAACTCCTTGAGTAATAAGACTAGCCTAGAGCAGAGGTTTATAGTTACAGCTCAAGGTGTTCGACTAGAGGGAGATGAGGCAATGGAACATATAAGAACAATGATGACAGAAAAATTTAAAGAACGAAACATAGCATGTGCTCAATCAGGTGAGGATGGACTAGTCGGTGCAGTGGCTCCACTAGCACAAAGCGAGTGGGAAAGGGCAGAGAAGAGGGTTCCTAGTAGCACGTCGACAGGTCCTGATGGCATCCCAATTATGTTGATAAAGACATTGGGCCCAAAATCTAAGAAAGCATTAAGAGAGGCAGTGAGCAAAATGTTAATGGACGGTAAAGCCCCCGACGGGTGGAGACTGAGCAGGATGAGCATGATATATAAGGGAAAGGAGGACAAAGCCGACATAAACAACTACCGTCCCATAACAGTGACGTCAGTGGTTTACAGGGTGGTGATGCAGATTATAAAGGACAGACTGCAGGCATGGGTGGAGAGCGAGGAGGTGCTGGGGGAACTACAAAATGGGTTCCGAAAACAAAGAAGGTTAGAAGATAATCTGTTCTCATTGACACAGTGTATTGAAATAGCAGAAAAGGAACACAGGCCCCTATGGCTAACCTTTCTGGATATCAAGGGAGCCTATGACAGTGTAATCCAAAAGGATTTGTGGGACATACTGGGCACTCTAGAGGTGGAAGATGGAGTAAGAAATCTTTTAAAAGATATCTATAAAAGTAACAAGGTGCTTATAAAATGGGAAAACAAGGTATCTGGGCCTATAGAGATACAGCAGGGGCTTAGGCAGGGGTGCCCTCTGTCACCTCTGCTGTTCATGCTGTATTTACAAGGATTAGAGAAAAAATTAGAGAGGAGCGGACTTGGCTTCAACCTTTCCTATTTCAAGCAAGGAGAATGGATTAAACAGTCATTACCAGGACTGATGTATGCGGATGACATTGTACTTATGGCTGACAGCAAGGAAGACTTGCAGAGATTAATGGACATCTGTGGTAAAGAGGGAGATAGCTTAGGTTTGAAGTTTAGTAAAGAAAAATCAGCAGTCATGACTTTTAATGATAATCAGGGCAGCGAGCATAGGATACAGGAGGTTACGCTGGAGGTGGTGGATAAGTACAAATATCTTGGAGTGTGGATAAACAATGGGGCTGAGTACCTAACGGAACATGAAAAATATGTGACAGCTAAAGGTAGCAGAAATGCAGCTGTGATGAAAAATAGGGCACTGTGGAATTACAATAGGTACGAAGTGGTGAGAGGGATTTTGAAAGGGGTGATGGTCCCTAGTTTGACTTTCCGCAATGCGGTCCTGTGCATGAGATCAGAGGTTCGAGCAAGGTTGGAAGTTAAGCAGCGAGGGGTAGGTAGACTGGCTCTGGGAGCACACGGAAATACACCAAATCAGGGGGTACAGGGTGACATGGGATGGACGTCATTCGAGGGCAGGGAAGCCAGCAGCAAGATAGAATTTGAGGAGCGATTGAGAGAAATGGCAGAAAAGCGGTGGGCAAGGAGAGTTTTCAGTTATTTGTACATGAGGAATGTTGATACAAAATGGAGGAAGCTGACCAGAAAACTGTCAATCAAATATTTGGACTGCAGGAGGGGTGCAGACCAGGAAACAGCAGTTAAGAAAAAGGTTAAGGAAACAGAGAGGGGTCTGTGGAAAACAGGGATGCAGACGAAATCAGCACTGGGAACATACCGGACTTTCAAGCAAGAAATTGCCAAAGAAAATATTTACGATAATTCTAGGGGAAGCTCTTTGTTGTTTGAAGCCAGGACGGGAGTATTGCCGACTAAGATGTACCGAGTCAAGTACCAAGGTATAGACACGTTGTGCTGTGCGTGTGGAGAAGAAGAGGAAACGGCTGAACACCTCATACTTTTCTGTAAAGGGCTTAAGCCTACAGTGCAAGGCAACGGGGCTGATTTTTTCAAAGCATTGGGGTTTAGGGACAGTGAAGGCAAAATAGACTTTAAGCGGGTAGAAATAACCAAACAGAGGTTATCTGATTGGTGGATAAAATCAAGGCAGGGGTGAAATTTCACCCACCACAAAGTACAAAATATGTTAATAGTCATGGCTAGGTGGCGTATGCCACCGCCCGGTTTAAAGGGTTCAGCCTCATCCATCCATCCGTCCATCCATCCATACCTCTCCTCAGCGACCGCGCACGAATACGAAACCATTGCCGCTTCTACCTTGCTTCTGTGCGATCAGCTGTCGGAAATGCAACTGAGTTTTCGCTAACTCACTGTGCTCCAATCATGCTAGATTGAATCATGTGGATTGAAGACGTGTGCAGTAGCTGGCTGCAAAAATAGTGACTGGCATGTTAAGGAATGGAATGAATCGGCGGGGCCAAGTTCGCGGACCGCTGCTGCAACTGTCCGAACGTGTTACCGGCACTTCGTGGTGTACGGCTTTCCTCGAGGATACAGAAATTTGCTCATCCGCCAGCCTTGCATCGCTAACCTCCAAAGAAAGGGCTTCATCCCCGGAACGTCGGCAAGAGTGAGTACCACTCGTTAAACAATGACAATGGGAGTAGCGCCGCTTCCTGTCATAGTAAGTTTCGCACACGTTATCTATAGACATCTGTCCCAAATGGAAGGAAAACTTACGGCCACTCTATCGCCGACGTATCAAGAATGAGTGAATGGGCGCACACTTAAATGTATGCGCACTGTATACGCATAATAAATGACGGACTACGCCTATGGGGCACGAATGGTCTAAGCTGAATGTTTCGTGACGGTCCACAAGAGTAAGCGAGTTACTGGCTGTAATATATATTTGCTACAAGGTATTACAATGTACAAAACAGCTACGTTTCAAGCCTTGTGCGCAGCAAGAACAAATTAATCGGAACTGAGCACACTCGCGAGCGATTAGGCAGAAAATAATCAGATAGTGGCCGCACCGAGGAACTTCACTGAGTCAGAAACTGACAAGCCACTGCTTCAAAATATTTGCCGAATAAAGAAAAAAGAGGAAAACACACTAATCCTGACTGAATTCATAATCGGAAAGCTTGGATAGCTTGGAATACTTATTTAGCCCCGCTTTTATAACAAGCACCATATACGCTGCTTGCGCCGTTTGGACATAGCTTAATCAGCTCCGAAAGCGCTTTTGCATGTTCTCTGAAGCTGTGATAAAAGCTTCGTGTCGTCCACCTAGTCACCGTCTACGATATCTCCGAAAACAGAGGTTTTCTAAGCCGCGCCGGCGTCATACACTTCCATTGTAAACAAGGAGGCAACGGAGGCAGTTGAGGCAAGCAATGGACGCGTCACCACGTGATCAAACATGGCAGCGCCCACGGGATCGCCGCGAAAAGCATGGAGGTAAAAAGTTTTTTTCCTTCCTCCATGGCGAAAAGGGTCAATAGTGCGCCGACCGAAGAGCGTTTCCAATGGGAGACGCTGGCACCGCCGGTGATGCCTTCCGCCGGAGACCACCAGACGGCGACACACTTTGGGACCGTGCTATTGTAACCGTGCTAACCGAGCGGGGTATCAAGCGCGAGCGCCGCGCGCGTTGCATGCTCGTCGGTCGCGCTTCGAATGCACTTCGGATGCGTGTTCGTAAGCGCAGTCGGTTGCAGTGCGTTGTTGCTTTGGAGAAAGTAGCGTGTGGTACGTACGCATGTCATTTCTGGGTTTCTTTTCTGTCCGCGTGGTTCGCACTTGTGTCGGTTCACATAAAGTTCCTATATATTAAAGGGAAACTGAGACATCCACCCAAATGTAGCAATTCCTACAATGGAAACCCAACCGGGTTGCAACACTCCAATTGCTAGTAGATACAGCGCTCGACCGCTGGCGCCACGCTGCGCCGCTCGCGCGTACTGCGTTTATAGGTGGTTTCTTTCGTCGAGGGCGTTCAAACGCAATCATATGGTTCGCATGAATGCAAGCTCTGGAAGCGTGGCTCTATGGCAGAGTGGTTACGGCGCTCGCTTCGGGAGCGCGCCTACGCGGGTACGAATTCCGATTTGGCTAGAATTTTTCTCTTAATATCACGCTTTTCCTTTCTTTTTTTTTCCCTCTCTGTTTGCCAGCGCGGTCGCTTGAACACCGGTGCCACGGCGGCAGCCGTGGTGCCGGGCGCCGACGCGAAGCGGCGGTCGTTGGGGTGTTGCGGAGCGCAGCGTAGCAACACCCCAAATAAAAAGATACTGCTCCAGTCAGGTAGACTGCTCCCTCCCTGATAGTGAGATTATATTTGGATCACCAAAACAGTGATGCGTTTATAATACCACCGATCCCAACAGCAGGCTAGTCACCACCAGCCCAGCGTTTTCTCCGTCAACGCCTCCTCCGTTCCAACGGCGGCGGCTAGAAACATGGTACGCGCGAGCGGCGCAGCGTGGCGCCAACGGTCGAGCGCTGTATCTACTACCAATTGGAAATACGCAACCGGGTTCCTCGAAAGAGAGCCTCGCAGTTGAAGAAAAATTCGTCCTGGTCCGGGACTCGAGCCCGGGACCCCCGCCTTTCCGGGGCAGCCGCTCTACCATCTGAGCTAACCAGGCGGCTAGCAGATGGCAGGGTGAAGTCGAATTTGTCGACAGCTCGAAGCAAAGGCAAGTGTATGACGTAATAGTTCAGCGGAAATCCGCTAGGTGGAGATAAGTAATTAAAGGGAAACTGAGGCATCCACCCAAATGTAGCAATAATTGCTACAATAGAAACCCAACCGGGTTCCTCGAAAGAGAGCCTCGCAGTTGAAAAATTCGTCCTGGTCCGGGACTCGAACCCGGGACCACCGCCTTTCCTAGAGAAACGAGCTGAGAAAGCTGAGCAAAACGCTGCAAAGGAGAGGGAAAGGCAAAGAGCTGAGAAAGCTGAACAAGACGCTGCAGAGGAGAGGGAAAGGCAGAGAGCTGATCAAAAGGAAGCTGCAGAAAGAAAGGAACGCAAGAACAGAGAGCTGCAGAAAGAAAGGAACGAGAGGAACAGAGAGCTCACGAACTAAAGCTAAAAGAACTAGACGTGCAGCGGGATCTGGCCAGGCAATCAGCAAATAACTACTAAGTGGTTCATTTGGAAAGGAAAGGGGGTTGGCGCTATCTTCTGCAGCCCTTGAGGGAGCACGGCTCAGCGCCAACGGGGAGGGGAGAGTGGGAGGAGAAGGAGGGTATAAAGGAAGGTGTTGGTGTCGCCATGGCAGGGGCGAAGCAGACCGGCGGGCAGGAACGTGGTCACGCCATCCGGAGGGTAGGGCCTTGACAGCTCGCAGCTGGCCTGGTGTGGTCAGCCAGTCCAAGGCTGGGTGGTGGGGCAGGGCCGGAGGGCCTGCAAAGAAAGGAGCCAGCACCCATGGGTGGCCGCAAGGTCATCCATGTGTGCTGGCGGTGTTAGAGAGTTGTTGAGAGCCCTGACGAGTCCAGGTACTCAACTACGCTGAGCAAGGCCGGGAGGTGGTTTCGACGGGGGAAGAGGATGTCCTCCTGTCCTGTGGTGGGAAGTCCAAGGCGGCGAAACTCCTGCAGGAGCAGTCCACGGGGTTGGTTGTGTGCCGGGCAGGCCAGCAGGAGGTGCTCCAGTGTCTCTGGTTCACCACAGGAGGCGCAGGCAGGTGAGGCGATGAGGCCAAGCCGATGGCGTCGTGCGGCTGTCCAGCAACAGCCGATTCTCAGCCGGAGTAGTAGCGAACTCTCCCTCCGTGCAAGGCCGCGTTGCGGTAGCTGCCGTGGGGGGTGTCCCAAGGACACGCGTTTGTCAGGATGGGACACCTGGAGGTGCCGCTGAAGCCGGAGCCTCGTGAAGTCCGCGGCTGTGACTGCCGCACTCAAGGGGACGTCACCGTGGTGGGCACTCTTGGCTAGGGCATCAGCCTCCTCGTTGCCCGGGATGCCTACATGAGCAGGGATCCAGTGCAGGGACACCGGGCAACCTGCATCCTGTAGTGCCGCCAGTCGCGTTGAGAGGAGGGCGACCCCCAGGCTCGCCCTCTCCGGCCTCTGCAGGCTCAAGAGGGCTGCCTTGGAGTCGCAGAAGATTGCTGCTGGAGTCTCTGGGGGTTCCTCTGTGAGCAGGTCGACAGCAAGGTGGAGGCCTGCTACCTCCGCTGCTGTGGAGCTCGCATAGGCTGGAAGGCGACACTGCCTACTCTTCTGCAGGGCAGGTATGATGCACGCCGCCGTCGACGAGCCTGTGTCGGGGACCACGGAGCCATCGACGAACACCTGCAGGTGGCCCTCAAGGTCCTCGTGGAGGAGTGAGGCCGCCGTCTGCTGCAATGCGCAGGTCGGTGATCGCCGCTTGGTGATGCCTGGTAGCTCCGTGGTGATGGCGATAGGAGGTCTCTGGGGTGGGGGCAGCTGCACTGTGTTGGGTGGGGGGTTCCCGATCACCTCCTCGTACAGGCAGCACAGCCGCCCCATCTGCGAGGAAGGCCGTGAGCGCAAGCGGGTCAGCAGGCCACCTCCGTCTGCAGCATGGTGGAGTCGGTCGATGTGCCGCAGGCCCTGCTGTAGGAGCAGCAGCGGCAAGGGCCACGCTCCAGCCTCGGCCAGGGTGGCAGCGACCTGCGAGTTGCGCGGAACACCTAGGCAGAGCCGAACTGCTGCCCCGTGTTGCAGCTCCAGCTTCTTCAGGCGGGGTGGTGGTAGCGCCACCAGTGGGAGGGCGTACCGCAGGCGTGAGGTGGCTGCTGCATCGAAGAGTTGCAAGGCCAACCTGGTTGTGCAGCCTTGTCCGCGGGCGAGGAGCTGCGAGACGGCCTTGCGGACCCGGAGTACCTGCGCGTACAGGGCCCTGGCAGCAGGCAGCCAGGTGAGCCGGTGGTCAATGCGTAGCCCCAGGTATGTGACTGCCGTGCTCCAGGGGATGGCGACGTCCTGCAGGTGCAGCCGGGCAGCTTGGCGGCGAGCGGCTGCTCGCGGGTGGAGCAGCATGGCCTCCGTCTTCTCGGCCGAGATGTCCAGGCCGATGCTGCTCAGGTAGGCCGCTGCAGTGTCCAAGGCTCGCTGCAGGGCCTTGCGTGCGCTGCGAAGGTGCTGCGGTCGTCCTCGGACCCACAGGGCGATGTCATCTGCATAGATCGAGGACTCGACAGGAAAGTGAGGGTCGATCGGCAGGGCGGCAGGCAGCCGAGCCATGGCCAGGTTGAACAGGAAGGGACTCACCACAGACCCCTGCGGAACGCCTGCCGCCACTGCACGAGGAGAGCTCTTTGCTTTCCCCACACGTACCTGGAGTGTGCGTTCCTTCAAGAAGGACGTGATGAAGCGGCGCAGGTTTCCCCCAATGCCGAGGAGGTCCAGGGCCTGCTGGATGACTGGGTGGGGCAGGCCGTCGAAGGCTCCCTTGATGTCGATGAGCACCAAGAGTACGATGTTTCCACGGGCCTTGGCCTCCTCCAGTGTGGAGACCACGTTTGCAATGGAGTCTGCAGTGGATCGTTGGCGCCGGAAGCCTGTTTGTTGGTCGACCAGGAAGCCCCTGGCACGAGCCACCCAGTCCAGCCGGACCAGAGCGATGGCCTCCATCACCTTGCAGGCCGCAGAGGTGAGGGAGACCGGCCGGTAGGACGACAGGTCCCCGGCCGGCTTTCTGGCCTTCAGGATGGGGGCCACGATGGCCAAGCGCCAGGACTCTGGCACCTGCCCTGACCGCCAGGTCTCGTTGAAGCAGTCGAGCAGGCGCTGCTGTTCGTTGGCGGCCAGGTTCCGCAGCATCAATAGATGAAAGGCGTTCAGGTGAAGCAAGAGTGAAAATAAGGGATCTCATGCCGTCGTACAAGGTGAGCGATGACATGGGATTGTTTCTTGTTATTTTTGAACGAACCTGCGAGAGAAACGGGTTGGCACTAGAGAGTTGGCCGCAACAGATTCTGACCGTTCTTCCTGGCGAAGCAACCGAAATAATTGCAAGGCTAACGAAGGACGAGTCAGAGGATTATCAGAAAGTAAAAGCTGCGTTGCTAAGGAAATATCGGCTGTCAGCCAAGGCTTTCCGCCGCCGTTTTCGGGAGGCAGCTAGGACACCGGGCGAGTCTTATCAAGACTTCACTTATAAATTGAAAGTTAATTTAATTGAGTGGCTAAAAGGGGAAGACGCGTTCGGCTGTCACGACAAGGTTGTGGAGCTAATCTGCAAGGAGCAGTTCTATGGGTCCTTGAGCGAAGAGATGCGCCTTTGGATTCAAGATAGGTCGGGCGAAAAGGGCTTGGAACGTGCTGCAGTGCTAGCAGATGAATTCGCCGCACGTCGCGAATCCGAGAAAACGCGCGTCAGGCCGTTGACTAAATTCGGCAAGGAAGAAAACAAGCGCCCCTTTCACAACGAGAAAGCTGGAGGTGGGACCAATGACGCGCCGACCGAAAATTCCGGAGAGAGTAAAGCCGCAGTGAAAGACTAAAGAAAAACAGAAAAAGCGTTTGAGGCTAGAAAACCGGTCGTCTGTTTCCGTTGCCAGGAGCCTGGACAACTTGCGATCGGCTGTAGAAAGCCTAGAATTGTTTTTTCTTTCGTGAATGACGACGACAACTTGGCGCTCTTACAGCTCTACCTTCGCGACCTCGCAGTGAATGGAACGCCATGCAGGGTACTTAGGGACTCGGCTGCGACAATGGACATCGTCCACCCTGCGTATGTGCAACCTGAGGATTTCACCGGGGAACATGCGTGGATCCGGTAGGTAGTTGAGGAGGATAGTGTGTGTTTGCCCATAGCCAGCGTAAAGATCGAGGGGCCATTCGGTATATTGCTGACTGAAGCCGCAGTATCGCAAAATCTGTCCAAGCAATACCCCTACTTATTTTCAAATCACTCGGAGATGCTGTTAAAGAAGAAGGGCCTGAGTTTTGGCGACCATACGGTCCAAGCTCTCCCGCGTCCCCAGTCTCGGGAGATCGCGGTGGAGATAAGGCATGGCAACGAAGAAAGGAAAATGCCTCATGACCACGGTGTAAGATATATACACTTATCTTACACCGTGCTCATGACATAGGCACTCAGGAAGCACAGCACATAGCTAATGAAAGCAGGGAAAAGGGTGCTAGCGAGGAGGCATCCGGCTCAGTGGGCATACAGCAGCAAGGGCTGACAGAGGAATTAGAAACTAATTTGGAGCTGCTACATTCGGAGGGCTATTTAAACCATTTGAAGGTTGTTAAAGAAGGAATCGCGGCAGAAGAGAGCAATTATGTCGCGAAAGTAGAAACAGCTAGTGGCTATTCCGGAATACGTTCCTTGCGGAGACAAGGCTTGTTTTAGCAGCCCTAAAAAGGTCAAAGAGGCGCTGAAAAACTCCCTTGTACCTCCGCATTTGAGCGACGGTCCCGAATCGTCCAAAGGAGAGGAGACTGACATGGCGGCTCAACAGGGCAGGAACCGGACGATCGGGGATTGCAGAGGCACATTCGGTGACCGCCTGGCGATGCAAAAATTTTTCAGACGGCGCAAACGAGCGAAGTATTTAGCGCAGCGCAAATTCAAGAAAGAGGCCACACCGCAGCCCGTAATTCAAGGGAACAGGCCATCACGCAGAACTTCAAAGGCCTCGTTATGGTGGTTGAGAAAACGGAAGCGTCGCCAAAGGCGGATGACAACAGAACAGGGCGCGTCTCCGCGAGTAGGAATACAACTGAAAAGGTCAACTCGGCTGAGGTATGCGCGCACATACAGGGCCAGTCAAACAGTCAATGAGGGGCACTGTGCCGCAAGAGCGAGGACAAAGGAAGAATGGCGATTCGCCTCGCGTTTACCCTCTCCGAGACGAGAAAAAAAGCTGTGGCCATACGAACTGACAGGTTTCGGGAGGGGCCAGTGTATGTCTGACGCCCTTTGTTGCCCGTGGCGAGGCCCAATGACTCTCAGATTGCGACCTAGTCGAGAGCGCATTATAAGAGGTAGTAATTGTCGAATTGGGCGCCTCCATAAGGTTCTCGTTTGTAAATTTGTAAATAGATCACGTTGCATTTTTTTTCTTTTGTTAGTTATCAAGACGTTATTTCTTTTAATTTCAAAGGTTCCGCGTTAATCTCGGTGTTTCGTTGTAATGATTGTTATGCGAGCCAGTTACGCGAATAAAACTGCGAAGCAAGTTTGCGACGGTGGTGGCTCGTGAACGCGCTGATTTTGTAGATAGGCATTGACATTGGAGGTTTGTAGAAACAAACGATTTTGGGTAATTCAATGCTTACTGAGTAGGTGCGTTTATTGGCTACCATTGTAGAATTTTGATTTGCTGAAGCGTGTTCGGAGAAACAATTTTCTTTCACGGTGTTGCGCGCAGATAGAGTATGGTTTCTTGTTTTCTGGCTTTAAATGCCACTTTATGAATCAGCTTAATTAGGAGTTGAAGCGGTCATCAGAGCACATTACATTTGGCATTAGAAGCGCTGGTACTGGCAGGTACCAATGACCCAACGAATAACTAACTCACTGAGCAGCATTTATCCGTTTGATCATTTTCAATGGGCTCTCAGTATCTCAATAAACGTGGCTTTCTCGGGCAAGAGAAACAAAAACGTTAGGTATTAGAATGATTAAAATACGCATTGACGTCTAGTTTTCTCCTTTTGTTCATTTTCGGGAATCTCGAACGAGGGCTGCAGGTATGATTCTGATAAGGTTTTATGTGAAGAATGTGTGAACCTGGCAGTTCTCATGGTTAGTTGGGTGCTCTCTGTTTGTTGTGCCTTGGGCTTGGCGTGGTCTATTTCCAGAAGGTGTCACCTCGCTTGCCTTGGAACGAACGGCGAAACGAAGCAGAGGCACGGGGTCTACCGGTCTCTTCGAGGTGCTTGGATGCTGCAACCCCTTCGAGACCTCCTGTGGCGGCGGACGGGCTGTTATGATCGGCTTGGAACTCCGCATCTCAGTTGTGGGAAACCAAACCCACGCACGTTCCCGTGTCGGGGCAATTACCTTCATCCCCAAGAGGCGGTTATGATCTTCCTGGAAACTACACCTCTCAAATGTGGGAAACAAGCCCGAGCGCCTTTCCCGTGACGAGATAATCCCCTTCATCCCCGAGAAAGCGTCTCACCTCTACGACCTGAGCAGACGAAAACGGCGAGCTACCAAGGAGGAGGACCCGAGGGAGAGGTGGTAGTCAACTTGACCACCGGAGAGAGGACTGACACTTCCACAAGTTCCCCGAAGAAGACATCGGCTACCACAAGACCAAGAGGGGTTATTTAAGGCCGTCCTGGCCCCAGTGTTAATCAGAACCGCTCGAGGCTCGGATAGAGTCAAAACCATGTTCCAATGAAGTGAATACAATCGTTTCAATTTTTCATCATCACGATGCCCGCCTTCATCGTCGTCTCCTGATTCCTGCGGTGACGACCCACCTCACCCGGTCGAGATTATATCACGATGTCGTCGCAGAAAACGAGGCGTAAAGACAGAACCAGTTTTGTCCCATATTCTACGGTTGGATACCGCTCAAACAACGAGCGTGTTTCCTTACTCAGCGCGCCTGCTGACCCAGAACGTTTAGCCGAGCGGGAGAAGAATATTAAGAGGGCAGATCGAAGACTAACTCCGGCGGGTATCGTTTGTGAGAAACACTTCAATAATTGCTATATTGAGCGCTCGTTCAAAATTACAGTGGACGGTGTGTCGCCCATGAAAATTTGCCCTGTTTAATTACGGTCAGTCGCAATGAGTGCCGTTAGGTGATTAAACAGAACATTAGTAAATTTATGGTAATTAGCTACAAATTGGTGTGAATTTATAGCATTTGTAAACATGTGTCGCATATAATAGTTTACTTCGAAAAAAGTTATACTTCTTCCTCAGAAACCATGTATTTATTTATTGATATTGCTACGAGAGAGACATTCTGCCTGGGGCAGACGACAAAGACGGTTCTGTCGGGTGCTGGTGGCTGTCTACCATCTTGGCTACTGTGTTTCTCACGTAGTGTAAGTACAGTGTAAATAGTCCCGCCTTGTGTCGTTTTACGTAACAATATTTTTCGAAGAAACACCCGGTATCGTGTACCTTATTAATGATAACTGTGCGTACGATCGTTTGTAAGTGCAACGAAATCATAACCTTTCGATTACGCTTTGCACCTCAACCAACGTTGCGCAGCGCGAAACGGGCTGGGACAGCCCATCGGTGTCTGTGGCACGCGCGCGTTGGCTACGGCTGTCGCCGTCTGGTGGCCGCCGGTGAAAGGCATCATTCTCCGTGCCACCGCGACGCCCGCGGTCGGCACATAGTAAGTATATTCTAGGCACGTAGCTTGCAGTTGGTGGGAGCTTGGCCGAGTCGCCGCCAGAGGCGCCTGCTGCAGTCACGGACACCGCGAATGTTCGGCGCGGGGAAACGGAGAAGCGCGGATGGCAACGGCAGCACCTCTGCGCGTTGCCTCGTTGGTACTGCTACAATTTGTTTCTCTCTCTCTCTCTCTCTCTCTCATTTTCTCTTTCTCTCTCCCGAGAATAGCGCGCGACGCTCCGCGAGGTGGTTGCTAGGCAACGCAGTGGCAGGCGGCACACATTACGGCCGGCTTAAACAGCTCCGCTGTTAAAGTGAGAACTTTTAAATGAGCGCACGTGCTTGCAGTAACGTTTAGTGAATACTGCACATAAAACTCTCATTCGCAGAAATAATATTCACAGCGGGCAAAACCACCTCACATACAGCAACGTTACTAGTAACGTTGATATACAGGGTGTCCCAGTTAACTTGGACCAAGATTTAAAAAAAGGCCAAGAGCTCTAGAGAAATCGTACCGACTGCATAGTAGCGACAGTCGTGTGTACTTACAGCCAGTATTTTTTTCATCACGAAGTATTAATTAATTAATTGCTTTTTATTAGTGAACTTTTTAATTATTGCTTGAATCGCCAACATGTAAATTACAGAGTTGTAGAGCACCTCAAAAAACCTCCGAATCAAGCATTTATTTCGTGCTGAAGTGTGCCTGGTTGTTTTTTCTAAGAAAAAACAAAAGCCCGCGAAATATGAAATAGATGCGCGCTCGCGCGCCGCTACTCAAGCGCCTCCAAGCAACCTTTAAAAGATATACGGATGCATTCGTTTATCGCCGCATCGTACAAGGCTTCGTCATGTAGGATGGCTCGAGAGGTATCGCGACGTAACTAGCGTGGTGCGATAAGCGTCAGATCTGCGCCATCATGGTTTCCCCAGCTTCAAAATCCCCCCCTACGGCTCCGCTACGCTCGTCAATGCGTCAACGGCGTGTTCTCATGATGCCGCGAGCATCAAATAGCGTGAAGTCCTGTATCGAGCTGCCGCCGCTAGTAAAGCCATGCATCCGTGGCTATTCGCTTGGGAGTGCTTGAGTAGCGACGCGCGAGCGCGCATCTATTTCATATTTCGCGTATTTCGCGGGCTTTTGTTTTTTTTTTTCTTAGAAAAAAAAAAAAAACAACCGGGCACACTTCAGCACGAAATAAATGGTTGATTCGAAGGTTTTTTGAGGTGCCCTACTACTTTGTAATTTACATGTTCGCGATTCAAGCAATCATTAAAAAATTCACTAATTAAAAGCAATTAATTAATTAATACTTCGTTACGAAAAAATACTGGCTGTAAGTACACACGACTGTCGCTACTATGCAGTCGGTATACGATTTCTCTAGAGCTCTTGGTCTTTTTTAAAATCTGGGTCCAAATAATTAACTGGACACACAAATGTTATTGATATACTGTACGACGCCAAATAGTCGTTTCCGTTCGAATGTAACGCATAACAGCACTATTGAAGTCTCAAAGGTGAGTGATTATGACATTATATGCGCTCAATACCGAAGTGGCAACGGAGAGGCAAACCGCTCAGCCACTGCTTGGTACTCATTTTTTCGGAGCGCTTCCACTTGTTTTTATCGAAGCGCCTTCAAAAAAATTGTCACGCCGTTCTGTCGGAAGCGTACTTTCGTCACGACAGTTTCGCAAGGGATAAATTCCCATATAACGATTCAAAGGGCCGAATAAACAAGCGCGCGCATTGATTATAATGCGGCTGCAGCGAGCCACTGGAGGGTTCAGTGTGCCGTGCACACCGCGCCGGCCCGAGGAGGGGAGAAAGCGCGCGCGCGGAGGAGAGTGTCGCAACTTTCGAGATCAAGGGGCTTTATGAGGGGCTGGAGCAGCAGGAGCTTGATGTGGGCGAGTTGGTGTGACATACTTGAAGAAAAAAATTGCGCAAAAGAGACGATCACGAAAAGAAGACAGGTACAACAGACAGGCGCTAAGGATTATATACATGAAAATGAATTGCACCACCGTGACGTCATGAACTTCCTATCGCATCAAAAAGGCAATCTCTTTGGGCCGTATTCTGAAACGTTCGCCTAGGCGAAATTTCTTTTTTCGCTTTCAGGCGTGCGCCGATTGGCTGTTTTAGCAAAATTAGATGAGCTGATTGGGTGGTTGAGCCCGACGTCATTCAATTTGCTCAACCAGCCAATCAGCGCGCATGCTGATTTCGCCTAGGCGAAATTTCGCCTAGGCGAACGTTTCAGAATACGGCCCTTTGTTGGCTGACGGGCAGCTAATGCACGTGCTCTCGGCCCTCGCAATGTAAAAAGCTTCTAATATCTCCCTTTCGAGTCTATCTCCGGAACGTGCCAGAAACTTAGTGTCATAAATATTCGGACGGCATTTGTGACGTTTACAATGTTCAGCCAAATGACCTTCCGCATTGTTGGGGGCGCGCGCCGCGGTGCGGCGAAAGAAGCGGCCACGCCCCTTTCCGCAATTGCACCCTCTGCGTTCGAATGGGACGGCCGGAGCTAGCCGGAGTACAGCCGGAGCAACCCAATCCGGGTTGGCCATTAGTGGGGCCGTATTGTCGTATGCTATGAATTGAAAATGAGATCGCCAAGTGAAATTCTTGAGTGAAGAAAATAAAATATGAAGTTACGATGATTAAGAAACATAGCACCACACGCGAGTTTGCGCGCACCGCAAAGGGGATAACATTTAGGAAGCTCGCTTTGTGGTAATTGTAAAGACGCTTCCCGCGCTTTGCGTTACATTGTTGAGTGTAAAGTAAGAATACGCTGTTCATTGTATGTTGATTATTGAAATTACGCGGGGCGTGCGCGACTGTATTTGCTCTGCGACTGACCCGAAAAAACAAAGCAGCAGCACGGAGGGCCCCGCCTTCTTTGCCTACGCAGCCTCTCCGCGGAGCTTTTAGTTGGGGGAGTCACCCTTGTCAGCCCCCCTCTGCTTCCTTGCAACAGCACAAGCTAGTGGTGCAGTCTGGGATGGTAATGGAGGGCGCGTGATTTTGAAGCTTGCAAGATGCTTTCCCAAGAGTCAGGTAAACCGCAATCACTGCGTAACTAAGTGTGTTTGTCATTCATTAGAGCACACTAGCTTCATGGGACGTATTTGCAGATTGAATTCAGGCCATGCTGTCTGCGGATACGTCAATTATGCGCAGCCAAAGAGTGTTATGTTGGTCCGTCCGTGCGTAAATACAAGCCAATTTTTTATGTTGTTTGTTTGTTTGTTGCATCAAGAAAGTGCCGCTGATACAATGTCCAAGTTTATTCCTGATACATTTGATGGTCGTGTTTGGGCAAAGAAAATCATCTTGGACGATTGATATTAATATAAAAGGGCGCGTTTTGTAGTTTCAAATTTCCCTGTCTTGCAGTCTGCAAATGGCGCGTCATTCAAGAATAACTAGCGCTTTGCGTCTTCGTGGCATTCGGCTGCGGCAATACGTATGCTGTAGTTAGTGTGTGAAACTAAGGTGCTTCCGCTGTGTACAAGTTTAAGCATTAGGCAGCGGCTGCAAGTTGCATATTTACATACTTGATGCCCGCTTGGCCATCGCTTTAACCGATCATTTTCCTGCGAAATTGGGCAAGGCTAGGCCGAGGTCATCGCTGGCTTCGCTATTAGGCCTAGGTGTTGTTTTATGCTGAAAACGCAGCGTGCTGCATTTTAAAACTGTTTTTCTTTTTTTGTTAACTTAGGTTAGCTTGAAAATGTTTAATTATGTATTGGACTATTGGGACTATTGGACCGTGAAATCATCGCAGCGAGAACTAAGTTATTACATATTCAGGGCCGTACGACATTGCGTTCCCTTCGGCCGTCGGTACGGAGTGTGGTAGAGATCAATCCGTTTCGATTGCATTTTCTGCCAAGCTTTCTTTCACTGTGCATTCAAAGTTTTGCTTCTTTATGATATTGTAGGGAAATCGACGCCAGCATTGTTATTTGTTAGTTTCACCCAAAGCGTGGCTGTCTCGTTTCGCATTTTCAGCGCGGGATGGGCGCTTGCGTCGCCGCGAACTAGGAAGATGGGTACGATGTTGAGCGCTTTACGAACTTCCTGACATTTTTTATGGTGCAGTTACTGGACATTAAGTACGATTGTGCCTTGCGTCTGGCGGCCCTGATTAAATTTGTGATAGCTTCAACTCGTTGTCTAAATGCTCCTAACCTGCTCTGCTAGTTGCGGTAGCTGGTCGGCTCGTGTGCTTGATGCGCTAGTGAGCCTGCTGTAGGGTTTAATCCTGTCACCGTGCATACAGATTCTGCTCGCACGTGCATGCCGCCTCACCCGTGAGTTCTGACGCATAGATGGCACTGTTTCGTTCGCGGAACACCCTTGCTGGCACGCGCTTATTCCTTCCCTGTGGCTTCCTTGTGCGCGTGATCTGTCTGCGTTCGTCAATTTCGGCAGCAGAACGAGCCTTCGTCATTTTCTGCTAGCTGAAGAATTTATATTCCAAGTGTTCTACTGCTCCCCACACAAGTGAATATACGTATTTTCTTGTCGCAAGCTGTTTTTCTATCGCGTTTGATATAGCGCAGCGTGTCGTTAGCGTGGCCTGGACTTGAAGCTAAATTCTGTTTTCCTTGCATGCAAGCAAATAATAGTTCGAGGAAAAAAAAAAAAATCTTAAGCTATACGCTTTTAATTCTAGTGTCGTATGTTGAAGTTGGATGATGCCAGTGCTGCTTTATAAACATCATTGTGGTGCGCATCTTGACGTTGCGCATTTTGCTGTATTATGATCCTTGCTTACCGTCATGGCCCTGTTATAGCCTTTGCTGACTTGTAAGGTCGCAGACCTCGTCGAGCCCGTAAGCGGTTTTTTTCTGTGGCCTCAGCACAATTGTAGATTATTTGATTCTGAAATAAAGTTCAAAGGAAACATATACAGCAAGCAATGCAACAACGTCTGGTGCCCCAGTCTCGTGGCACGAAATTAGTGCTGAGCAAAAGAGCTTTGTGTTTCTTAAGGTGCTCTCACAATGTTCCTTATTCAAAAAAATAAAAAATAAAAATAAAAATAAAAAATATGCATGGTGAATTTAACTGTAGTAATATGTACAGGAACATTTGAAAGAGCATATTCACAGCTCTGAATGACATTGCTTGTGGATCACAAAAATACCAACCGCTTCCATGAGTTTCTTTATTATTATTATTATTATTATTATTATTATTATTATTATTATTATTATTATTATTATTATTATTGTGAAGTTGATCGATTAAGTAGCACAAATGCAGTCTTTCTGGAAATGTAGTGTGTTACATAGCGCACATTGTTGGAAATGAAATGTCACCCCTCATGATGAGCAGTCAATCAACTCGATTTACTTAAGCATCTAATTAAGGCCATGCTTTGTGCTGTAATTATAGCACACTTTTCAATTTGCCTAATTGTAGTGCCTAATTTTGTGTGTTGTGTGTGTGGAAAGGTACTTAAGTAATGTTTATTAGGCCATTTACATTATGTAGGATTCACCAACGTTTCAATAGTTATATTCATGGGTGCTTGTACTACTTAATTTAATCATTGCTGGTCATATAAAGCATTCAGAAGCGGTAGGTTACATTGTGATTTGCATCTCTGTGTGTTATATTCCTGTGGGAACGGAAACCTGCACAGGAACTATTCAGAACTTAGCCAAAATAATGGTTAAACAAAACAGTGAAAGAAGACAGCAGTGTTCTTTATTGCTGTTGAAGATGCAATGCAACACCACCTTCATTTACCGTTTCCTGTGGTCATGATACCTTAAGGTTTTATGGCAAACCGCTGTGTGCTATGCCTTCACACGAATGTGAAAGGCATTGTTGGTGACCAACCATGACTGACAGTGACAAAGTGCACTGCCATGCACGCTGCACTTTGCCTGAATGATGCATGTGTGGGGATGAAAAGGATAACAAGGCTAAGCAGACAGCTTATATGCCAAGCAGTGTTGCAGAACCCCTTTAAGCTGCAAATAGCATGACTCTCTTTTACTAGTGTATTGTGTAAAAGTCGAGCATTGATTCTGATTATGACCAAACACAATCTTGCAGAAGTAGTTATGATTTTCTTAGCTTATTTTCTTTGCATCTAGAAAAAAAAATACAAATTACAAAAAAACTAGTTGCATGACTGTGTGAGTATGTTTTGCACTTGCCAGCAACTTCACTTGTGCCTTTTCTGGGTGACACTGATCAGAAATTTCTAGTGTGAAGAAAAATTCCAAGATAAAATAAGAGTAAGTGTGTATAGGATTGTGCCTATTTCACAAGCTCTATTATAAAATTGTTGCCAAGTGCTGATATAGAAAGAAAGAGTAAAGGGAGCATAACAAAGGGGGATCTATTTCCACTGTGTCAGTCATTGGGGCTGCCATTTTTTACATTATGATCCTTGCTTTCAGCAGAGAAAGAACAAGAGTCCAGGCCACCTGCTGAGGATAGCAAGATGCCAGCAGCTCCAGGTAGTGCCGACGCTGGCCTTGACAGCGTATTAGCAGATGCAGCCAATCCTGACGTTCCAGCAGTTGAACTCTGTGCAGTCAGCATTGATGTGCCGGACAGTGTTGAGACAGTTGTTGTGAACACTTCAAATGGCACGCCTGGAGCCTCTCTCAGTGATACCACTCTGCCTGATGCTGTTGTAAGTTCTGTGCTGGAAAGTGATTCTGCTGCTGGGACACTTGACGATGCATCAGGCCTTCCAGATGCTGCCGCTGCAGCTGCACTCTCATCTGTTGTTGACAGTGAGCCTGCTGCCATTGAAACTGTGGTCTCTACGGAGGCTTTGCCTGATGTCACGGTGCCATCAACGTCTGGTGTCTCATCTGTATCCACATCATCAAGTGTGTCTGACCGCTGTGATGCGCGCATAGTCCGCTTCAACAACCGTGACCTAGAAAGCCTGCGTAAAATCCAGGATGAGCTGAACACACGCAAATCTGGTGGAGTGCCACGCAGTCCAGGCAGCCCCATTGTGATCAGAGCAGAGCTGACAAGTCCGCACAAAGGGGTGTCAGCACAGGCACCCCAAGTTCTTGTGGTGCAGAAACCTTCACCAGGGTGCTCCCCCAAGAAGGCTGACATCCGGGTCATCCATCCCCCAGGCCTCACTGTGCGCAGGTGGGATGCTCATGACAGCTACACTAGGGTAGACTGATCATTTGCTACACATGATGGGGGTAGTCCTTGTGGTGGGGGTGCTAGCTACTTTAGAGATTTTGCCAGCAGCTCTCTTTATGACATCATGGGTGCTTGCACGGCTTAGGGAAGCTTTGCTGGGTTTATATTTTTGTATTGTGATGAGAGAATCTAAAAAAAATATATCTTTGTTAAATCTGACCCCTTACTAAGTAAGCACTCTCCACCATAGCTTTCCTTCAGTCTGCAAAAACAATTTCAAGTATGTTACACAGATTGTCTGGGAATAGGCTATAGAACAAAAAGAATATGTATTGTCAAAACAACCTCTTTCAATTGCCGCTCCATGGAATTAAAAATGTATGTTCTACACCTAAAATATTCCTTTAATGTTTTGAAAGATGGTTAAAGTTGACCAAAACACCACTAAAGAATGAAAAAATGTGTTGAACATCATTATTAGAATGCCATTTTGCATAAAGTAATGATGGTGATAGCTTTTAAGCTTGTCTTCCAGTTTCCAACAAGCATTCTGCACATTAAATAAATGCACACTTCTTGGTTACGTGAAAGTATGGCTCATAAGTATGGACTTCATTAAAATTGTGCATCTTTATTAATAAAAATGCTCAAAGAAGAATGAACAAGTGCAAGATATAGTGACAAGCAACTGGGAAATTCTGCAGGTGACTTGGTGAGAAGTACAAGTCCATATTGGCTTATAATAACAAGCAAGTCAACCTGCACAGCACTCGCAGTCCGAGTCTTACCCAGTTTGTCACATTGCATGTTGCGTGGCATGCAGGGCATATGTCAGTGTCATGTTTGCAGTGTTCTCTGATTTTAACAATCAGTACTCAGAGAACACAAAGTTATTATACAGTGGATTCCACTTAACCGAATTCGGTAGAAAAAGGAGAATTTTTTTCATTCATCTTAAGTTTTGTTTAAGTGAAGGACATGGAAATCCTAAGATGTCAGTGGCGCACCGACGGCGGGGGGGTTGTAACCCCTCCTTGAGGCCGACTTAACCCCCCCCCCCCCCCCCCTTTTTGTTTAACCTCTTTTCTTTCCTTGTGCATTTGAGTACTCCAACTAAGATGTAAGACGTGCAATCGTCTGCACACTCGCAAAAAGCGAATTTTTTGACAATTTCCCGTGAAGCAGTTGAAATTAGTGCGGTTTAGATGGTATTGGGCAAACTGTCAACCCCCCCCCCCCCTGGCAGAGATCCTGGGTGCACTACTGTAAGATGTTACTTTGTTTCAAAATATCTGCGAGCTGTTATCATACTTGGAGTTATAAACTGGAGTTTGAATTGTGCTGTGATTTGATTTTTCACAGCTTTGTTTGTACAAAATGTGCATGCTTGCACAAACATTTTCACAAGAATTCTGTGAAGCCATCGTGTTTGAAGTAATGCTGCGGAATCTTAGCTCTACCTCCACTGTAACATGCACATGATCATCGCTCTTCACGTCATCATCGCTAGACTTTTGGCATTCCTTACAATTTCACTTCACCTTTCTCTGGTGCAGTTGACAACTTTTATTACGACTATTGTTGTAGCGAGTATGTGGCATTGTGCAGTCACTTTATACTTTCAGAGCCTCCTGTATATTGCGTGCCTACCGGATCATCCGCAAACCAATGGGAAGCAGCTGTTGGAACTAAGGTGGTGGCACCACTTGCGTAGTGTTGTCTCGAGTGCACGTTTTTCGTTTTTGGTGCTCACTGCTGACAGAAAAAAAAAAACATGGGCACCAATGAAAGTGTGGTAGTGATGAGTGAAGTATGAATTTTTTGGTTATAGTTTGGTTTTCAAAACGAAATCGTCTGCTACCACCTCACGTGAACACTATTGTTTCTAGAACACAGGCAACTTTGCCCTCCACCGCCAGTGGTGCGTGATAGGGTGATAAGGTTTGTTGTTACCTTGCCTGAAATATCATGACTCACCCTACACAAGTGGTGTCTCCATAGATGACAGCAGTTGGTCTGGCAGGTACAGTATAGGAGGCTACAGTATTGGTTGATCAATGAACACCAGCTAATAAGCTGAAAAACTTGAACGCCATGGAATAGTTGATGTCACCACAAGGCACAATTAATTGCCCTCGTAGATAAGATTGCCCTGTAATACCATACAGTGCAGTATTGCAGTTTATTCATATGCTTGTAAGTGGTTATACTGGCATGTTCTATATTTCATCAATGCACTAGCTTGACATCTCTGGTCACGAAATTGTGCAAGGTGCTCATGTTGCAGCCCTTGATAGTAGCACACATAAACCAGAAATAAAACTGTCTATAACAGCTGGTGAGAGCCGTGGTGATTTTGGTCCTAGTTTGCTTAACAAAGTTGAAGAAAAGAAGGGTTCTGCCAAATTACGTTACAATTTGCCAATGGTCTGCCAATTTGTCAATACCATTTTTCTCACAGTTCTGCTAAAGTGAGTTTCGTTTATCCAGCGACCACTGTATATCTGCATGTTTGTATGTGCACAATCATAATTCGCATTATGAAGGCCAGTGTGGACCTTTAGCCAACTAGATTGATTCTCTCTTATACATATTGCAATGCTTTCCTCCCATTAGACTCTCCAGCATTCTGCTCATGTAAGTAGTGTGGTGTATCCACAGTCTGATTTTATTCAGCAAGCACAGATGTATCTAATCTGTGTTTTGGGAAAGGAAAAGTGGGTTCCTTGGTCATAGGCCACTGGAATTGGTTTCTTTACTAGCATCACTGCTCTGCATGAATGTCCTCTTAATAGGTTATACGTGAAGACTGATATGGAAATAAGAAAAAGCTGTGTGTTGTCTTATTGCTAGTGCATCTTGTTTTATGAATATTTTGCATTGATTTTACATTTGTTAAATAGGTTTGTCTTGAGTGGCATACTCGTGGCATCCATCAATAATCTTGGGAGAAGACATGAAAAGTAGAAGGATTACCCTGATGCTACATTCAGTGCAGCTGTTGTACATATTACCTTACATGCATTTCAGTTTGTCCTGTCCTCTTTATTTACCTGGAATATGGTTGACACAGCATAGAGACCTGATTTAAAACCTGTTGTGCGGCACATTGGCCCTTATAAAATTAGTTGGGGTGGTGTAATGTCCCAAAACTGCTGTATAAACTCGTGTAAGGGCTGCACCCATCTAAGCACCACACCCCCAAATTGGCAGCCCAAAATTTTGAGAAAAAAAAAATTTCCAACGGAGAAGCAGTCGCGTTCGGTGCCATGATGCCATGGGGCCGTATTCGGAAACATTCCACTTCGGCAATATTTGTTTTTTGCTTTCAGGCATGCGCTGATTGGCTGGTTGAGCAAAATTGAATGACGTCGGGCTCAACTAGCCAATCAGCTCATCCAATTTTGCTAAAACAGCCAATCATCGCGCGCCTGAAAGCGAAAAAGAAATATCGCCGAAGTGAATCGCCATCTAGTAGTGGCATATGGTATCTACAGCCATCTAGTAGCATCTGTGAGGGCCGCACCTTGTCAAAATTGCAGAAAAAGAAGTGTGGCCCTTACACGAGTCTATACATTACACAGTGGATTATGAGGACACTACACATAGGCCCTCATGGGAGCACTTATTTATGGTGCTGATGCATGCCCGGTGACCCGTTGTGGTGGTGTAGTGGCTTCGGCGTTGCACTGCTAAGCCCAAGGGCGTGGGATGAAATCTCGACCACAGTGGCCACACTTGATGGGGGCGAAATGCAAAAATGCCCATGTACCATGCATAGGGGGCATGCTAAAAGAACCCCAGGTGGTCAAAAGAAATCCACCACTATGGCTTGCCTTGTAATCATATTGTGGTTTTGGCACGTAGAACTCCAGAATTTAATCTTTATAACACATGCCCAGGGCTTATGATTGGCCTTTCCACTGTGATGGCATGGGTACTTTCAAAATCTTTATTGTGTGCTTGTGCAGTTCAGTTTTATTCTGTTGTACAAGGGTAGGCAAGTGCACCGTAGGAAACATACTGTCAAGTAGAGTTGGTGCCTTTGCCTCGGAGAGTAAACAGTCTAACACAACAGGGTAGTGAAATTTCACTTCCTTCGCATCTGCTTGGTGCATTATTTGAAACTTATATGAATTCTGCACCTGCCCATCAGCCAAAAGAAATTATGGAAATGTTGCTTGCTCTTGTTGTTCACTTATCTTCTTGGGCTCCTGAAAGTGTAAAGAAATGTTATCATGCACATCTGACTTTTGTGTGTGTGGCCCTAATCGCTTATGAATTGTCGTTATGGCTCTGCAGCATTGATCTGTGCGGCGCATCTTGTGGCCTGCTTCTCTGACCCGCTGTCGCCGCAGATTGAGCTAGAGTGGGGTTGTCACAGATGCAGTTAGCCAGTAAGCCAAGCACATTACATCGCATCCATGGTAGATGTCCACACTGCAAAGTCCACCCAACACTACGAACACCCAGTCTCAAGTGACACGACGAGCAAAGGCACCTGTGCCAAAGGCGAATACAGAGAATGTGGACACTGCTACTTAGTCTCTGGAAAAAGAAAGTTTCTCGTGACATGCTGGAAAGGGAGGAATGCCCCTTCAAGCTATGTTGTATACTCTCGTGGTGACTAAAGAGGGTCTAGTACAAGAGCATAGGGCAATTTCCATCAGTGTTTCTGTCCGTGAGTGTGGTCTGATGCAGTAAGGTCGTGCACGAGCTCTAGGCACAGCTCTTTATCTTAAGGCTCTGTTATACTCCGACGTTCTCGGCGCGCGGGCGGGCGGCGGTTGCGGTTGGATACGTCACGTCGGCGACACCACGCCAGGCACAAGTCCGGCTCTCTACAGTGCAACCACTTCCAACGCGGCGCAGCGGCCGCAGCTGGAGAAGCGCATGCGCAGTTAATTCACAAAACGTCGGGCCATCTCTCGTGAACCCGCGAAACAATTCCATTCGCCACTCGGACCTGTGCCTGTGGAGTGTCTCCCTCGTTTCATGCGGATACAGTGCCTAGATTATATATTCTAGGCACTGTAGTGCGGATTTCGCCCGCGTTTTCGTTTGAAGCGGCCATTTTGTACTGGCGGTGAGTAGCTACAGCGACGAGAGAGGGTGCTCGGTGCTGACGTGTTCGGCGCGGTCGGCGCGAAATGCAGGCGGCTCTATTCGGAGCCGGACGACGTCCAAGCGCGTCAGAAGCCGCCGGTCACGTCGGCGGTCGGGAGCCGTCGGACTGTAGAGGGTGGTGCTTCAGCCAACGTAACGTCGCCGTGCCGCGCGCGCGCGCGCCAGCACGCTACGTCGGAGTATATTTGCCCCTTTAGTGTTCAGAAATGATCAACGCAAGGTGCATTCTTCCTGTCGGTGGAAGGCATCATAGACAAGGTCAAGTCTGAGTGCACATGACGTGCAGTCTCCTCATACCAGCAACTGCATGTTGCCTGCTCCTCAACCACATTCATTGTGAACCATAGAAGGATAGCTTGGGATTGAAGTTCATTCAACTTCAATGTAGTTGGCATTGTGCATTTATAAAGAAGGTGGTGTGTGCTGGCTGTATTGTGGGGCAGGCCAGAGAGCACAAGCATATGGCTCTAAGTCCATTCGCATAGAATGGTAAGACACGCACCAATAGACATTGAGTATCTGTAGTAAGTACTGGCCATGAAAGTAACTAATTTTGTGTGCAAAGATGTCATGGACAGATATCCTGTTCGTGCTGCTGTTGAGGGTGATTGTCGATTGCTTGTCACTGTTGTTAGCTAAAATAAAGTAAATATACAGTCTGAGCGTGTGGTGCCTCGGACCCAAGGCTCTGCTGCAGTAAGTGGCTGCGGTTAGTTGGAACAATGTCAGCAACGCAAAAATACCGGGAGGAAGCGTGCCTGACGGGTGTGTGTACGCTGACACTAGTGCAATGTTTTCTCCTCTTCATTGTTCCTTGCTCTATGCTCAATTAGCAGAATAAAACAAAAACAAAAGTAAGAAGTCTTGGACTGGAACAGCCACAGAAAGCTTGCGTAGTATGGTTTTGCGGGAGGAGTGAACTTGTGCACTTTTGACTTATCTTAGAGGTAGAGGAGCAGAAGTAAATAGGTTTTCTTTTCTCTCTCTCTCTCTCTCTTTTTGCATGTCTATCATATGACATTTTATTCTCTTCTGGCTGTAGCAAGGAAACATATATTGTAGAAAGCCACCCCAGACCCACGGTGTACATGCTACAGAATATGATGATAGCTGGCCCATCAACGGATGATGAAGGGGTGACAGTGATTACAGCCAACATAGGCAGTATCACAATGATGGCATGGCAAACAATGATAATCACGGCCAACAAAGGCACGGTAATGGTGATGGCATGGCAGCAACGACAACACATCAGTGTAGCCCACTACTACAGCAAATGTGTTGCGATTGTGCCATCTCTTGCAGCGCGCTGCAGAAACTGTGATGTTAAGCTACAGTGGAAGGATAGACATGTGTGGCGCTGATCGCTGCAGTGTTTGCTTTGCATGGAACTTGGTGCACTGGCATCAGATTTTATGATTGCTTTGCTAAGGGCTTGTTGACATGCAAACAGCAGTAATTATGGCATGCATTGCTCTATTCACTTCACTGGTTCATGCTGCGAGCATTTAAGTTTAGTATGTGAGCACGTTCTCCTAAAGCACAACAGTTTTTCTTTTTAAGAATATTATGTCTTCTTTTTGTGTGGAAAAAAATTTAGATCTTGTTTGCAAATTGGCACCCAACTGCACACAGGTTGTTACAGTAATTCATTCAGCTTTTATTATTACACTGCTGGTACAATTGATGCTTTTCAGAGCTAGCAGAAGTGTAAGGCGATGTGGACGACACAGCAGCATGGTGCTCCTTATCTATGTCTTGTCGATAAATACCCATAATTTGTCTTGGAGACTTATTCAAAAGTTGCTCCTGCCTTTCAGATTTCTTGCCTGCAGCAGGATCTCCAGCAGTTCTGGCAGTTGGGATGCTTCCATTTAGGAGAACTTTCGTACTCATTGCTATTTTTGCATGCATGCTTTCATTGGAATTTGCTCTAGAGAAATATTCTGGTGAAATATGTGTAGTATTCAGGAAAGAATAACTAGAGGTGTACATGCTTTGAGACTGGTTGCTGGAACTTCCAAGTGATGCCAGACAGACATCTATATTGCTTGTGAAGTTTTACATTCAAGGAAGAATATCAAATGGTTCAAATCGTAATATTGTTGTTTTTTTCCATGTGAAAATGCAACAGTGCATAGTTTCAGGTGTACGTGCACAAGAAAACACTGAACACTCGCATGTTACCCACCACGGTAGCCCAGTGGCTATGGTGTTGCAGTGGCTGCATTTTGATGGCGGCGAAATGCAAAAACATGGCCACATTTTGATGGAATCAAAATGCAAGAATGCTCGTGTACTTATGTTTAGGTGCACATTAAACAACCGCAGATGCTCAACATTAATGCAGATAATGTGCCTCATAATTACATCGTGGTTTTGGCACTTCAAATGCCCGAATTTAATTTATTTTAACACTCGTGTGTTGCTCTGTGGGGACTTAACCAGGTTAGGGGGGTTGGAAATATCCATCAGTGTTAATTTTGTTATTCTAATATCTGTGTATCCGGGGACAAAGATGCATAGGTTGAGCATGAATTTTTGAAGGAACACTGAAGGTTTCTAAGCTCGAGACTTCTTGTCCTATCAACTAAGAGACAAGGCCCAGTTTAAAAGTTTGGTGTGCTCATTACTAGCATTTATCCAGTAGTTTGTTTTTTCCCTCCCTGTCTGTTAAGCACATTTGTATGTTTGGCAACCCTCTTTTTTTCTCCAGAAGAACGTGCATGCTTTTTTCAAAAATTATTTTTATGAAATGTTTGTTTCTTTCTTCTCTGTAATAACTGGCATATGTTGCTTTACTCAAAAGGAAATGTTTAACGGGAGAGCGGTCCACATTCTGTGTAAGAGTTCTGTTGCCTAGTGCAAGCACATTGAGTGGTGACTGCTTGTGACGTAATTTCTGACAAGAGTACTCTACATGCAAATTTTATCACATCTATGTAGAATGCGGTTGAAAAAAAAAAGTAAAGGCATACTTTGCTTTCGTACAGAACATAATGAAATGTATGAACAGAAATATTAGTGCTTTTGTGCAGCTACAAACTGTAGACATGCATAACCTTGAGTATTGCAAAAACTTATTTGCACAAACGACACCTAGCTTGTCTGGCATCACTTGACACTTCCAGCAACTGGTCCTGTGGTGTGTACTGAGGCGGTATTCTGGAGCGATCAGTCTCGTGACATTTCATGTTAGTTGCACAGGGCATAGCAACCTATAAGGCGGACAGCATTTCTGCTGCATTGCCAAGCTTACTATCTTTGCACAATGCCAAAACCATTTATCGGCTATATACATTTATGTATCTGGTGCAGAGACGCGAAATCTCGTTACAGTGATCTGTGAAAGTGATCGCTTGAGAATACCTTCCCTCTCCAGTTAATCATTACTGAATATTTTAAGTATTTCACTGCATGTTTTGTGTATGGCAAAGTCAACTGAAAGCATGCCTGCAAAAATAACAATAAATTTGATGAAAGTGCTCCTAATTAGTACCATCCCAACTGACAAAACTGCTGGCACTCTTCTTGCAGAAAGAAATGGGAAGTAAATGCACTAGATTTAGCACAAAAATGGTTGAGTTTTTGTGCTGGATTGCTGGATTGGTTTTGTGCTGGAGCTGGATTGGTGCCAGATACAAGCAGGCTTGTATCTAAAATTTCATGTGATATGTTGGTATGTGTGCATAATGCATATTCATTCCTTAGGCTAATGGTTCAACTAGTGTGTTTCTTTTACTAATTCAAAATGCTAGCAATACAATTTAAAACAGATGGTAATTACTGCTGTTTCCTGACAACAATCTGAAATGTGTTTATCCCACATATCTCGTGTGCCTCACAAGTGTTGTAATTAACAGTGGGTAAACAAAAGAAGCCTTAGGCCGGAGCCAAAATTTGGACTATAGAACTTGTCTTCGTCAGGCCTTGATGAAGGCAAATCCCATAGTCGAAAGATTGGCTCCAGCCTAAAGCCACCCAGGGCCGGTATTTTGTAGTGATACCTTTTTCGATGCTAATGCCTTTCGCACTTTTCGCAGTCGTGAGTGTTGGCGTTCGACACTCCGCTTGGGGCAGAGAGTCGCTTGACCACTCACAAACGTGAAAAGCGCCGAAAGGAATTAGCATCAGAAAAATGCATCGCTACAAAATACCAGCCCTGGTTCATCCACTTTTGATCACTTGGTCTCCGTCATCCTGTGAACCCTTTGTCTTGTTTGGATCACAAGTTTTGTGCTTCTTGAAATGTGTTCACTGTTAGCATGTGCCATTTAATGTTACAAGTGCACATTATGGTGTTTCTATAGAGTTCTACTTTCATCACATCATTTTGGGGTTCCTGTAGCCTGTATTGTTTGATGTTTTAACACACACACTAGGTGCCTTTTTATTCCCCTGCAAACGGAGTCGAGGGGTTTTCTAGTAACAAAGTTGTGTGTTCTAGCTTGGTCTGTATCGTCTGCTGCTGAGCATGGACGTCGCAGGTTTGATTCCTAACCACGGCAGTTGCATTCTGATAAGAGCAGAATGCAAAAATGCTCACGTGCTTAGATTTAGGTGCACATTAAACACAAGTGGCCACAGAACTCTGGAGCTCCCACTACCACATCGCTCGTAGCCCATATTGCAGATATGGGATATTAAAGATGAATAATATTCCATATTGCAGATATGGGATATTAAAGATGAATAATCAGAAGAGTCTCTCAAAAGCTATCAAGTGTTTCCTACAGTCTTAATCCGTTCAATTATTAATACTGCAGTGGCTCAGTGGGTATGGCATGCTGCTTCTGAGCATGAGGTTGTGGATTCGATTCCTGGTGGCAGTGGATGCATTCCAGTGGAAGTGTGAGACAAAAATGTGCGTGTACCATGCTTTGGGTGCATGTTAACCCCAGGCGGTCAATATTTATCCAGAGCGCTCTACTACGGCATTTCTCGTAGCTAACTGTGCAGTTTCAGGATGTTAAACCCCACAATTTAACCTGTTAAGTGATGCTGCTAGTCCTATAAACATGTCTTGCGGTGTTTGGCTTGGTGACCACCATGTGTTTGCTTTCGAGCCACTCTTGAACAGTACCCGCAGAGTGCCCCCTTATCCCTGCAGGCAGCTACAGATGAGTGTGCCAGCAGCCTCAGGTGGAGGCACCACCTCTGCGGGCCTGACCAAGGTGATCCTGCAGCCAGCAGGGCAGCTTATGAGTGGTGCCACCTTCCAGTTTGTGGGTGCCATGGCAGGCGCTGGCGGCCAAGCAGCCCAGCCCACTCTGGTGCTTTCCAGTCCTACTCGTGCGACTCCTGTTCGTACAGCCACGGGGCAGCAACTGGTGCGTGTGGCTGCTCCAGGCACCACTTCTGTCTCAGCACCTAAGGTAACACTGGCCTTGTTCACCAGATGTAGGGGATGGCCCACCTTGTCTTCTCACTGTAATTTTGCACTCTTCTGCATTTCAAACACTGCAACAATCGACCATATATTTGCGTATTGCACTGCAATGCTTGTGTTGGCTGATGTGCAGTTCAGATCATGACTTGCAGTCACTACGATGTACACCCGTGCGCAAAAGTATACGTACCAGGGGTTGCACGATAAAGCCGATTTTTTCCTCTGCCTGTGAATGCAACTTGAAATTGAAGATTGCAGTAAAAACTTGGCATTGTGAACTTTTCAGTGTACCCATTAATTCCAGTTTATGCTTGGTAATTATGAAGAAATTCAGTTTTCTTTGGCAGCCCTCTGGTCCACATACTATGTTCACGGGTGTACATAGTACTATACTGTGTCAATCTCTTGATATAGCTGCTTTACATTAACATTGTTGTGGCAGCCATGTTCGGGTGCTAGCACGGGGAGCAGCTGCGTAGATGGACAAGAAAAGCGAGAGCACGACAGAATCCATTCCTAGTGAGGTAATGACACCATGTAGTGGTTCTGGCACAGACACCAGTGATGTTCTGACCGTATGTATCACAATGAAGGCAGGTTACTCATGGTAGTGAATAGGGTGTGCTGACATCATTGGTGCCACCATGTTTTAGGTAATAGCATGGTAAGAAGCTGTGGCCGTGATGTCAGGTGAAAAATATATATGCCTTCAGTACATAACCTGATTAGATTGAAGTGCGTGACGCAGTGAAGCAGACTTAAAGGCAGGTGCCCAGTTGCGTGGTAGACGCTCGACAAATTTTTTTTCTCACCTAATACAAAAAGTACTCCGATGAAACTTTCAGAAATAAATCTCCTTTGTACACCCTCTCTAATGAATTCAGCCATGCATTTTTAGTTGGACTGCATTGTCAATCTATAAGGGCCTAAACATGAGGCATATTGCACATTTTTTAATGTTTGTGCCTCTTCCACTTCAAAACTACTCGCCCATCAACTTCAATGCTCTTTTTACACATTTACTGCCAGCTATCCAGCCAAGCAATGTAGTTGTATTGTGTCTGTAAGGCTTCTGGAATTTTTTAAAAGGGTCAAACACAGCCCAGGATTGCCGTATTGCTTCATCACAAAGCACATTGTGAAACAAAGTAGCGGCTGCCAATAGGAAAGAATACAAAAGCGCAATTCCTTTTGTAGCAACCAGAAAATTTATAAGGCGACTCCATGTACTATTGTATTTCCGCTGGAATTTTTCTTTTTTTTTTGCAATGTAGGGTTCCCGCCCACGTGCACAACATTCAAATCGCTCTAAGAGACGCAAAAAGTTTTTTGCTTGCAAAAATTGTTTGTGAGGACAGATAGTCTAGCAAAATGATTGACCTCAATTTTCTGGAATGGAATCGGAAAGGCTAGAGCGCAATGTCTGGTTCATTTGGCCTGGAATGACCCTAATGTGTTTTTGTATAATGTTGCTGTGGCAGATTAGTTTTGTGTTAACATTTGTTGTTTACTTTTGTTTAGCTCTTCTCTTCCTGCTTTCACACCTACTTCAGTATTATTGCTGTTCAACTTAACATGCGCCCCCCGCTTGTGTTGCTGGTTCTATCTATTTTACTGCGATAGCAATTATACGGACCCTTAAGGCATGTTTGCTTCATTGGCACAACCATTGTTGTGCCGTTGTATGGACGTGCATGCACAGCCAGCATGAGGAGGGTTAGGAGGTCTCCAGAGGTACACAGTGCTTTTTGCAGCAAAAACAAATGCGGTCAAGTGGACGCACTTTCATGATTTACACAGTCGGCTCTGTTGGAGCCCGGGCAGTGTTCCTGCTAAACAGCTGTGTGCATACCATACCGTGGTGCTTACACTGGTCTGAGGGGAACAGCTAGCGAACGTCATTCTAAATCTATGTAATAGTTCCATTGGAGGCTGACAGTCTTCCGTTGGTTTCGTCTCAAGGTGCGATGCCAGTACGTCGCTGCTGGCATTCAACGCGCCAGCATTGTGACACAGCTGCTATCTGCCAGGG
Organism: Dermacentor silvarum; assembly: GCF_013339745.2. Taxonomy (NCBI): domain Eukaryota; kingdom Metazoa; phylum Arthropoda; class Arachnida; order Ixodida; family Ixodidae; genus Dermacentor; species Dermacentor silvarum. The sequence continues at coordinate 201,993,348 of NC_051154.1, read as the reverse complement.
CGCTGTTCCTTCTGTGCAGCAGCAGTTGGCTGTGTGGTACGTTGTGCCATGTCACTGCTGCGTATTGTTATAACAGCATGCGAGGAGCTTGAGTGCAAAGCTAAACCTTGCTATCGCTTTCAATGCTTCACCTTCAGACGAAACTGCCATGGTGTTTCTTTCTTTCTGCTGTTTTTTGATATTTTTTTTTTGCCAACCAATATACAGTAGAACACCGCTGTTACGTTCCCGGGTGCTCCGTTTTCCCGGCTGTTACGTCGTTTTCGGCCGGTCCCGGCATAGCTCCCATAAAACCCAATGCATTCGTAACCCCGCTGTTGCGTCGCAACTGTGGGACTGTTCCCGCATCATGCGTTGCGAACTGCCACCCTGCGCCGGCCCGAGCGGCCATTTTGACTTTTCATGTCGCTTGGCTTGGTGGCTTGACGATGGCATTGGCAGCCCAAAGTGCCGGGGGCGACACCTATGACGTATTTTCGGTTTGCGTCAGCAAAAGTATGGCCTTCGAGATCCTTATTTGCTATCTAAAGATGGTGTCTATGATGCGTTGGGGCACTAAAATTAGTTCTGGCACATAGATGTTCCGTGTGAAGTCCAAGGGCGATAATGCCGTCGCTGCACCTGTATGCTGTATGTGCGAGTGAAAGCATGCGAGGGGAGCCGACGACCGCATCTAAATCTTGCGTGCGCAAGAAAGAAAAGCAAAAAGGGAGCGAGGGGGGAGGGGGAGGGAGGGATAGCGAGCAGCGTTGTACTCTAGCATCAACTGCGTACTTTGCAGCGGCGCGCGGGCCGTATATTGAAAGTGATTTGTGTTGGGGGCAGAGTCTAGGCAGTGTAGGTGCGTCAGCGGCTCGTAGCTTTGTGCGTGCTGTTTGTTCTCGGTGCTCAGTTTGCGTTGAAGCGATAGACGACAGACTTCGCTCGCTGCTGCAGCGTTTGACAGCGCGTGTCCGCCCTAATCAAGTGTGATTTGTTCATGTTTGTTAGTTACTAACATTAACTGAGACTCGGGTAACTAACGCTACCCGAGTCTCAACATTACTAACCATGCTTGTTAGTAATGTTGAGACTCGGGTAGCGTTTAGGCCGGTGATCCTTCAGCCAGAGGGATGAGTATGTCTGGGAGTAAGAGCGAGTGAAAAAAGGGTTTATTTTACATATTTACAGTGGCTGCAAATATCGAAGCTCACTCCATGGGGGAGCACTTTGAAAGTCTCGGCTCACTCACATATGTGCTCACATCTCTGAGCACATATCAGAACACGTCAGGACACACCACTGCACTCAAGGTGTCTCCTTATAAAACATCGGTCTTCCCTAGTTGACCCGGCTAGGGAATCGGATGACCTTGATGCGACCAATCAGAGGGGTCGTATTGTTCACCGAACTCCGCCTCTAATGTTTCACCTTCGAAGCAAGAACGAGGCAATCCGGAAACAGGGGGTTGACACTCCTTCCACGAAAGTCGGTGACTTAGTTTCTTGCCCTCCACCGGTCATCTTGCCAGGATCGGGAGAATGGCCTTCACGCTAATCCCCGCTTCTAACGAAGGGTGGTGGCTGTGGTCGGTCGCTTCTAAGTGAGCTTCTTTGTCCGAACGTCAGTGCTGCTGTCGGGCAGCGTCGCCGTCTGGGCGACGCTGATGAAAGGGGTGGCATCGGGGGAAGCACCTAAAGAATGGGCACTGTTGAGTTGGGGCGCTTATTTGCCCGTCTCGTCGGTGTCTGGCACTGTCGCCGTCTGGGCGACGCTCATGAAAGGGCCTGCCTTGATGGGAAACAATCAAAGAATGCGCCCGGCCGATTCGGGACGCAACAGCCGTCTGGGCGACGCTCATGAAAGGGCCTGCCTCGATGGGAAACAATCAAAGAATGCGCCCGGCCGATTCGGGACGCAACAGTATGCGAATGTTTACAAGTTTATATGGACGATAAAACTACTGTCCTTACATTGTATAGCTGTCAACTAATTTGCTATCGCAATCGATGCTTTGGCTCTCGGGCAAAACTACAACTTTTTTTTCACACATAAAAATAATATTGTGTGCAGTTCAACACTACTCTCATTTCTCAGTTTTCCCCATTTCTTGCCTCTTGCGTTTCCCGGCTCTTGCGCTTCTTTTTTATGGTCACGTGAAAAACGTATCAGCGGGGTTCTACTGTACCAAGGTTTTTTAGTCTAAATTTTACAGTGTATGTATGTTCTCCACTGCAGCTTACTGAAAATAAATGTTGCACTTCAAAACGTGGTGCAGATTTGGATGAGTTGATAATTTTGACCCATTGAAAGCACACAGTGCAGCAGGGTCGATCAACAGTGCTCAGGGGGAAAAAATACACTTTGCCAACTGCCACCCAATCTTTAACATATGCAAAGGTGAATGTGTCTGTGTGTTGGATGCACATACTGATGTGTCTATGTTGATGTACCCTTAGAGTGTCCTATAACATTTACTAGAGGGATCTGTGGCGCCAATGTCTGTGGAAGCTACAAGCATGGCATTTCTACCAACATGAGAATGATGGTTAGAACATAGATTTGCCCAAAATTGGTCCTTCTGGCGTTGTTAGGCTTTGTGAATTTGCAAGTTGTTTATTTTCAACGAATTATATTGCATTATAGATTCATAAACTTGCACTATTTCTTCTGCATGTGCTTCTGCATGCTTTCTACGTTTAGAAATAAAGGATTGTGTTGAAATTGAGGCCAACAAAGGCAGATAAAGCACAGTAAATAAAGCTGCTAGAACGTCTGAGGCCACAAGCACGAAGATCAGACAAATCCATGTACTAACTGTCACTTCCAAGCTAGCCGAACAATCGCAGCACCTGAGTTCCCTCTGGTAATTTTAGTAGGAAACTCTGAGTGCACCAACACTAAGTTGGTACACTGTGCAAAACAAAAAGAACCTTCTCTGTGGATGAAACTATCTGTATGTAGTGACAGTCAACTGAAGAAGCTGCCAGTAATATTTGTGTACTGGCAGCAGGATGACACCTTCGCAGAGTTTTCCACGACAATTTTTCAGGAGGTGTTCAGATTTATGATTCAGGTTGTATTGGAGTGATAGAGTTATATGTATTTGGAAGGATGTCGTATGCAGGGAAGCGATCCCATAGTCAGAGACTTTATGGGGACGTCTCAAGATGATAAACTTAGTATAGAAAGAATAAGTTGCAACGACAAACATAGTGCGAGGTTATTTGTTACAGCTTGCAGTATAATTTTAACATTGACAAGTGCTAATAGAGAAAGAACACTATGCATTGTTTTGCAATTAATACACTAAAATTAATTGAAAAACTCATTCAAAAAGCAAGTACTTATATAGTACAAAACAAAGCAAGAAGCCGATAAAAGGCAAATATAACCAAAAGCTCAGCGCTTTAAGAAAAACCAGGAGGGGCCATGTCAGGAAGTAATAGGCTATGAAATAAAAAAAAAAGCAAATACGTTTAACATTTGTGCAAGACATTCAAAGAACAAGAACAGCGTAAAAAATAGAGGACAGTATTTTTGACATCACCAAAACATGCCACAATCAAAAGCATTTAAGTTGGTTCTACCTTCATCATTAAAAGTTTATTTAATTGCTTTTAAATGAATAAGTAGACTAGGATGATTCTATTAGCAGTGGTAAAATTGTTCCCCAATGAAAGATAAAAAGATGACTGTCTGTTTACCGTAGTTAGTACATACTTTTGGGAGTAGGAAGTTATTGCCTGAAACAAACCTAGTAATTGTTAGTATTGACAGATGCTGCTCGAATTAACGAAATTGGAGCTTCATTTCTGAGAGATCTGAACATGACTCGAGTATGCCAAGATTATAGCTAACTAGCTTATCAGCTGTGAGAATGTTATTGTCGTTCAATCATTACTTTCATTGCCCAGAGATGGAAGTGCTGCCCCAATTGCGCCATCTTGCGCCAAACTATTGAGGTGCGCCAACCTGCACCAAAACACTAATTTCAAATTAATATCAAATGATGTTGCCAAATTTAGCAGGATGTGTGTGTTGAATGACAATCACACAGCATGCGTTGGCTATCGCTTAGCCCTGCAATCCAAGCCTAAGTGTCAGCTTCATTGGAGTGTGGGTGTATTTGCTGGCATAATTGTAACTAGGCCACAAGAAAATGAAAACCGTTGTATGCTACCACGTTATGACTGTTTTATGAAAGTGTTATGCATTTGCGCATACGTGGACCAGCTAAGGATGATTTGAACTGGCGCTCATTTCATGGTGCAGTCGGGCAGGAAAGCCACGCTGAATGAATAAAGTCGTACAGTCTGCTCGGCATGTAGCTCATCAGTTTCGTTATGCATTTTAGCACTCGATGTTGCGCCTATTGGTACATCTGCTTCAATTAGTGGGCGAACGCCGTGCCTGTCACCTTCTAAATCTATTTCGCACGTGCACTATGTTCGGTTACCGGGATGATAGTGCGACACGCCGACAAACGACCTACTTGCTTTCATGAAACTTGTTCGTCACAAATATCCAATGGCAGCCGCAAGCGTCACTCAAGTTTGCTCTCAGTCTACATTATTTTCTGCCCGGCCCCACCACACAAAATTAGGCTTTTGCCACCAAAGAACACAAGCCAAGGATGTAAAGTTTCATATTTAGTCAACCTTTGCAGTCAAATTGTGGTCGTAATTAGATGTTCGGCGAAACCGCAAACCTCCGAAATTGCGTTTGTAGCAACAATGTTCACGAGACTTATGGCAAAATATTTTTGATAAACTATCGTTTGCCGCATGAAATATTGGTTGCCATTTTACACTGGCTTTCTGGTGCCTGTGGAGGAACCGCGAATAAGCCCGAATAATCGAGCTTATTCAAAATATTGGTCGAAGCCACCGGAAAGGCAGTGAACATTTTTATCCCTTTATTGTTTAAAAAAAATAATCTTAAAACTTCTTCTCGGCAACCGTTGTGAAATACTGGCAAACATGCAATGACAAATACTGGTAAACATTTGATGACCACTACATCACTTCACATTTATTCTGCGGTATTCTGCAGTGTTGGGTAACTGAAGGTTGCCAAGAATGAAAAATTACCTGAGGGGACTACGCGAACGGCGTTCACTGTACCTTGATGGGTGTTCATGGTGGCCACTGTGACTATATTTCTCGTTCATTGTGCACCAATACGTTAGCTAAATTTATAAATTTAGCTAATCGATGAGATGTCAGTGAAAACGTTGTAGATGATGTTGACAAATGACTGATAACAGCACTTAGAACAGCCTAGGATTCGCCAAGACTCCTTTTAACGAGAAAGAAAGCCCATGAAATAAATTTTAAAAACGGTAGGCAACCCTAATCTTCGACTTACGTGTCTCTCAGTGGCACCAGCACCTCGGCGTTAGGTTAGATTTGTGTGTGTATGTTTTGAAAGAACGACACAGACACAGAGAACCATCGTCTGTACGTCTTCTTCCTCGTCGACCACTTCCATGGCGAATGCAACGCACGAACCGAACTTGAAGGAGGAATCGAGTGAATGTCTTTCCCCTGGCACGATATGCGAGCGAGGGAGGCTGAGCAAGGGAGTGCAGCATGCGCCACCTGGCGGGGCGTAGCCCTAGCAAGCAGCGCACGGAGCGCACCTTACGGCTCTCCAGTGCTGATGTCAGAGCATGTAACGAGCGCGCACAGCTGTTGCGAGCGAGCGAGCGAACAGGTACGCTCCGCGAGAGAGGAGGGAGTGCCGTCACATCCGCTCTGCTTGGCAGATGTTCAGTCTATGCCAGGCAACTGTTTTCCGTCAATTAGCCAGTTAAATATCATGCCACCTTGTGTGTGACGTCATGAGTGACGTCACTACTTCCTCTTTCTACTTCTGGGTTTCCAAGAATTTCGCCAAAGTCGTTCTCACGTGGCGGGTCTCTGAAGTCTACGATTCTGTGCTTTGGTGTGTGGTGATCAGTGATTTCTAATTCTAATTATTAGACACTTCTGCAACTCAACTTGTAACTAAACTTATGCTCTGGTATATCTATGATGAAACCCATGAATTTTGTATGGTACTATTTTTTTTTCTATTTACTTTGAATTCCGCCCCGGTAATCAGTGATTTCTAATGAATTCTAATTATTGCAGACACTTCAGTAACTCACCTAGTAAAAAAAAATTAAGCTCTGATATCATATCTATAATGAAACCCATGAATTTTGTACTGTACTATTGTTTTTCTATTTTTTCTGATTTATTTTGAATTTCGTCCCTGGATGTCTTGGGAGGTGAACCGGAAGTGCTGCGCAAAAACAAGAGTGTCACTCGATGCTCGTGCCAGACCGCGACAATGCTTTTGTGCACCAAAGATTGCATCACTCTTTACGCAGACCTCGTGAAATAGGGGCACTGGGAACGGGTGACCTTGTTTTTTTCTCGCTGCATCAGCAGTTTATGGTGTGCATCTTCGGTCCCTCTCAAACGCGAAGTAGCGTGATGTTGTAACAGTTCACTGTCCGAACCGTTACAAGACTGTGGCCCAGGTTTGCACGTTTGTAATATACACAATGCACTGATGACGTTTACGTCTGAGACTACCCCTTATGTTACTGGTGCGGGGATGTGTTGTCACGTGGAGAAGTTTGCAGGCTTTCTCTTTTTTTTTTTCTTTTTTTTCTTTTTGTCACAGAAAAAAAGGACCACACAAGACCTAGGTCGCCATATATGCTCATATCGGTCATTTCTCCACAACCTTTGCATTGGCACCTTATCAAATAAGTAGGGTAATGAATGTTAGTTCATTAAAATTAAATATTAGTTGTCTTGTTCACAACGAAAAAGAAACTCGACTAGCATTAACACAAGCCTATCAACATAGAGTGGACGTTGTTCATGAAAAGCCCTCAGTTATTTTTTTCTTTGCCACATTTAGTTGGCACATCCGGTATGTAATTTAAAGGTGGTTTCTGAGCAACCTGTATAGGTTTTCTTTGTAGCTTCATGCTATACAGTCAGGTCGATGACAATTTTTTCCCGTCACAAATATTGCGCGCCTAGCGGGCTTCCGCAGAACTCATCTGCTATATCTTATAGTGTTCTGCAAAGTCAAATAAGGAACACGTTTTCTTCATATGCCTGTATTTAACTCATGTTAAGCTTTACCAAGCTGCTCCCAATTGCGTATTTACTGCTCCAAAATGAACAATTCATGCTCCAAACTTGCTCGAAAGTGCCAAATTTGCTGCTCCCAGAGCTGCTCCAAAACTTCCTTGGCCGCTTCCATCCCTGATTGACTCAACTTCGTCAATAAAGCACAATATTGCATTAATAGTTAAACCCTGTTACAGGTACCCTTTGAGGGTCTAATATTTTTACGAAATGCGTCCCCCCAGTGTCACATTTCTTATTGCAGATTAAAATTCGTCAGTGACCAATTGCGATTTAGGTGACAATAAAGTGTAGATGACAATACATTTTTGTTTTCTTGTGTGCAGTTTCATACATAGTTTCTTGTTGAATGTATACATAAAATAGCCTAATTTCTTACAAATTTAAGAAAATTCACAGAGGTTAATTTCATCTTTTAAAGGCCTGACACAACTGGGGCCTGTATTTCGAAACATTCCATTTCATTTTCCATTTTTATCATGTGTAGCACCGAGGGTGTGATCCGAGCAAAGACAGCGATTTGGCGGTCTTCGAGTTGCATCCAAACCAATGACGAAGGGCCAGAAGAATGGAAAATGAAGTGCATCATTAGAGAATACGGCCTCAAGGTATGCGCCCCCTAGCGAAAGTGAGGCATCCCATGTGAGCACCTGCAAGCAATCTCAATGATGCCTGCCCGTCAGAAAAACAAACCAAGGGAGAAACTTCCAGTAATCAATTGTTAGAGCTCTAGACAATATTTGATCAGTTTTCACGCATCTTGCAAAAAGAGACGCACTTGTGGCACTATCGCTGGTTTGCAAGCACCTGCCTGTAAACATAGTGATCACCCACCTACGGGAGAGCCATGAGGGTGGGCATCTTGCTTATGCAACACTTTGAGTGATGAAAAACAAAATACAAGTCACTTTTATCGACACCTGTAACTTGAAACGATGCGCGCGAGAATGCCGATTGTAAAGTACATAAGCGACGGGCATTAGCATGCGGCAGTAAACTAGGCCAAGTGGGAATACTCCTGAACTACTGCGGCGGCAGCCACCGTAGAGTGAGGCGAGAAATCAGTTTTGGTGGAAGTTGAGGGGCAGCAGCTTATAAACAATTTTTAAAGAGGTCACAGAAGGTTGCAGCACCTCGAGCAACGAAAGGTGACGCTTCATTAGAAAGGACAAGTTTTTTTTAAACATTTCGTCACCGCTGTACATGTATGGCCGTGACCACTTGGAATTTGTGCAGCCGTACTTGTACGGCGGTGACCCTCAAAGGGGTAATTAGCTGAGTAGTAATCGTAAACGAACTTTCTTATTAATATTGCACGACTGTGTCAATACTGGGCTTTTAGGGCTCATATGAAAACATTAGTTTTTTTTATATATGTCGCAGGGTATCTTTTGCATGATTCTTCTATATGTTTAAAAGAAACAGAGTGAAATGTTTTAAAAGCTAGTGTGGTACTTGTTCGTGTACTGCTGCACAGCTGCTCTGTCGACTCACACACTGTGAATGGACTAATTGTGCCTGTGCAATGACCAGGTGGGCTAATAAATGGCTCTTACGGGTTGCCTATTGCTATCACCAACTATATTGTGCATCTGACTCAAGCCCTACATGAGGTTCATCATTGCTATAATTGTACACTTATTTCTTTGTATTTCTGTGCAGGGCATGTATGTGGTATCTCCAATGAAGCTCGGAGGGAAAGTTGCCATGATTCCCATCAATGTCGGCAAGTCGCCCCAGAGGATTGCCCCTGCCCCCACAACATCCTCAATGGTCACAGGCCTCGGTGTGGGGGCCAGTCGAGTGACACTTGCTGCAAGCTCCACAAGCACTGCCACCACACCTACAGTCCGGCCAGCAGCACCCGCAACTACTATCGTGCCTGTGCCAGGCAAAGTAAATGTTCTCCTCAAGCCCTCGGTAAGCAAGCAAAGCTGTATGGCTAACATAAAATATAAAATTAGCTACATACATTAGACTTCCGTTTATTCAACTCTGGTTAATTAGATTTTTCGTTTAATTCGATCCCGGTTGAAGGTCCCGGCTGCCATCCATGCATTTCTATGTGCTCAAACTTTCGTTATTTCTATTCTAAAATTAACCTTCGCTAAATAATTCGAACTTGATCAGTCAGCTCGCACGCACCTGACCCCAATGGTGATCCCGATAGTGACCCCTTTAGTGGCAGCATCTGTCTTGGCGAAGCTTAGGGGTGGTGAATGCATTGAACACACGTCATTGCTCATCGAAAACGCCCATTTTCGGCCCACCCTAGGAAGATTTTCAAGCAATAACCATAGCTCACAATGTCTGATTACGGTATTTACCTGCTTCAAACATGTGCCTTTTTTAAAAAATAAAATTGTGCTGAAAATTGCCTGCACGGTGCAATCGGACAAGAAACCACAACCGCCTTCGCAACATTTGTGTGCTTGTAACACGGACATAATGTGGTGTTTAGGAAACCGGCCTCCATTGTGCAACAATATTTCTTTCGAAAAAAACAGGTTTGCTGATTCATTCGCTGATTCATTTAGTAAAAAGAAGCATGTTGACGTAGTAAGCATTCGCTTATTGTTTTCTTGATACCCTCAATAATTCGGGTATTTTTTTTAGTTTTTTCGATCTTGGTGAAATCCAAATTAACAAGGTTTTTCTGTAGTACCGTATTGTCCGGTCTATAAATTGCACCTTTGTGTAAGTCGCACCCCCCTCAAAACGGCAGCTTGTACTGTGGTAGCAATTGTGTAGTTTGCGCAGCGGCACGCGCCGTATCTTAAAAACGATCTGCAGATACGATGACTTCGGAGTCTGTTGACTCACGGTCAGCCTGCCGCTGCTTGCGTTGCTGCTCCGTCCTTCTCACACGCGCTCAGCAACTCGATCACGAGAAGAACCTTCGTACCTCCATAGCACGCACACAACCCGCAACAACTGCTAGAGGAGGTCAACCCAGCGCGCGTCGCGTGGCCGTACCATCCGATACGATTTTGACGGCGGTTTTTCGGGAGAAAACAAATATAAGTTGCACCGTTCTGTAAGATGCACCGACGAAAAATTCGGAAAAATACCACGACTTATACACCAGAAAATACGGTACATAAACCACGGAGCAAGAAGTTTTCAGGAGGCGAAAGAGCGCTTGCTCCGGCATCCCAATAAAGTCGCAGAGGATAGATGGACGAGGCTGAACCCTTTAAATTGGGCGGTGGTTCATGCCACCTAGCCGTGACTAGAAATATACAGTAGAACCCCGCTGATACGTTTTTCACGGGACCGTAAAAAAAACCCCAAAAAACGTAAGAGCCGGGAAACAGGAAAAATTGAGAAATGGGGGAACAGTGTTGAACTGCACACAATATTATTTTAATTCTTATGTGTAATTCCTACCATTGTTTCCCAGAAAGCGCCCCCCCCCCCCCCCCCTCAAGCAAGTAAAGAATTACCGGCAAAGTAGGGAGGGGGGGGGGGAACCATTCCGGAATGGCACCAAAATTCCAAGATAGCGACGACAAAATTTCCTGCAAAAAAAAAAAGCGCAGTGGGCATTTTATTTAACATGAACTTTATTTATCCAAACATTTGTTAGTGCTGTTTATCACTCTCAAAACCATCGAAAGAACTGCAGAAATAGCGCATCGACGCTGCACCAGCGCGTCGCCGCGACCGGCGACACGAACATTGCTTATGCAGCTTCTATTCTAGGCAAAATGATGTCCACTAGAGTACAGTGTCGCGTAATGTTCACTTTATTAAAAATCATGTCCACGGTCAAATGTTTAGCACTAACGAGAGTTTCGATACAAGTCAAGCTCAGCTGCAGCGCATGGCTACCGACGGCGGACAGCGAATCACGGCTCAGCCATGCTCGCATCGCAGCTGGCGGCGTGTTTTCTTCTTCATCATGCTTATCAGCATGTTTTCTTCTTCCTGTGAAATTATTGCCAGGAGAGGGTAAAGCGGCAACAATGCTAACAAAACATTGCTGCTTGGAAGCGTCGGCGGTTTGTTCTGAAGCGCCGTCTGCTACAAATACAAAGTGAATCGGAAAAGACCTAGCGACGATATCGGTGGCCAGTGATTAGCGGCAGCGAAGCTGCTGGCGACGCCGTGATCAGTCCGTGACCACTCCTTTGTTGTTGAGTGGCCACGTCGCTGTGCCGCAGGGAAGTCCTCTGTATTTTGCGACGGGCAGATCTCGCCATCGGCTGGCAGTCCACAAACTGTGGACTCCACCCTCCCAAAAAAAAGAAAACGAGAAGAAAAGAAGCCATGGAAACTTATTTGCGTGGACTGGATGTGGCAGGCCAGTGTTGTGTCTGGGCACGGTGCATGATAAGGGCGCGGAGTTGGGGGGGGGGGGGGTAATTTGGCGCGGAAATTTCAAATTAGCATTAAAGTTAGGGGGGGGGAGGGGGTCTCTTGCAGGGGTAGGGGTGCTTGCTCAGAATTTTACGGTATAGTCGGGTATTACTTTAGAAGGCAGTGGCATTTGCCTCTCAAAGGCGGATGCACACTAGCCTCCACCAATGGGCGCGCATTTTATACTGACGTCAAGTGCCGGGAGGCGATGACCTCGCTGATGGGGAACATAGTCGCCCGCGCCTCGAACTGGGCGGGTCTTTTGAGCGGGACTATTTCTTTAATCGCAGAGGCAATTGGCTGCCGCACTTCGGCCATCTGGGTGGCGCCTCTCCTGCTTTCTTAAGTTGTGCCCGATTTAAATTTAGGGTTCAGCCTAATCCGCCCATCCATCCATCCATCCATCCGCTCCTGCTCAGCAGCGCCACCTGTTTATTGGACAGATAGACAGAAGCTATGCTCACTGCCCGATTATAATTAAAGATCATGACTGCCGATTTTTCGTTACTAAACTTCGAACGTAATTTATCTCCCTCTTCACTGCAGATGTCCATCAATCCCTGCAAATCTTCCTTGTTGTCAGCCATTAGTACTATATCATCCACATCCGTCAGTCCTGGTAATGGCTGTTCAATCCATTCTCCTCGCTTGAAAAAAGAAAAGTTGAAGCAAAGTCCGCATCTCTCCAATTTGGTCTCATTGCCGCATTTCGATGGAGGCGAAATGCAAAAATGCCTGTGTGCTTGCATTGCAGTGCATGTTAAAGAACCCCAGGTGGTCAAAATTATACTGGAGCCCTCCACTACTGCATGCCTCATAATCAGAACTCGTTTTGGCACATAAAACCCCAGAAAGACGAAGAATCCTTGTAGGTACAACATGAACAACAAAGGTGACAGAGGGCACCCTTGCCTAAGCTCCTGCTGTATTTCTATCGGCTAAGATACCATTTTTTCCCATTTTATAAGCACCTTGTTACTTAGAAAAGGGCACAGCCCCACGCCCTCTGTTCAAGCCTGCTCGTTGAGAACGGGAAAACGCACACGCAGCGTTCGCTGCTGAAACTCGCTTGTTCAAGGCCATCCTGGACCATTTGCCGCTAGCCACATCTACAGGTGAATGGATGCGCTCATTTTTGATACCGTTGCTTACTTCCCCAAATTTCAAAGCAGTTGCACAAACAACAGTCTGCGGACTCTTGGCAAACATGAGAGGTGGCAAGACATCGCATCTTGCTCACCGTTGCAAACAGCGTGCATCCTCGTATCAGCTTGACATACCTAAGTCTTTGTCTTAGAATGTTTCATGTACTTCATGTCGCATTCACTTGTCTTTCTCTTTTTGCGAACGGTAGACAAATAGCTGGGACAGTCTGGAAATACTGGTGTAATGGCATCTGGCTACAAAACAGGCTGTTTCAGCTTGTCACCCCCTAGTTCGTCCATGCCACTCTCCATGTGGCTTCGAGAAATGCTTCTCGCAAACATAGTTGCGAGACGTTAGCTCTCTATCTTTCTTTCACATTGCACGAGCTCTCACTTGCAGCTCTACGGAGTCACTAGAAACCTCGAAGAATATTGCCTTTTCTTGCAGGGATGCGTAGGCAATGCTCAGGCAATATGTTCAGTACAACATATTTTCGCCCCATCCTCAATTTGCACAGATGGAAAGCACTTGCTTGCCTTTGTAGCTACGTGAGAAGCGCACGCGCATGTCAGAGAAAACGGCGCCGCCATCACAATGGGGAAGCCCACGAGTACAGGAGACAAAGCTTGCAAACCGCGATGAAAGCCACGGCTGTTGTTTCGTTGGAGCACATCACATCCTAATTAATCTGAGCTTTGCTGTGGGATTGAATCTCGGCCACGGTGGCCGCATTTTGATGGCGAAATGCGAGAACACCCGTGTACTTAGGTTTAGGTGCACGTTAAAGAAGCCCAGGTGGTTCAAATTATTCCGGAGTCCCATGCTACGACGTGCCTTAGAATCATATAGTGGTTTTGGCACGTAAAACACCCATAATTATGGAGCTTTGCCTCCCAAGGTCACCTACGCATGCATGCACAAGCACCGCATGCGAGCGAGTCAATTTGTGAAGCTGGCTGACTTCGTCTGTTCAGGGATGCTGCAGGTAGCTCCTCAAAGAGGCAACACGACATGTACTAATTTGAGCAGTACTAAGTAATTGCTGCTACAGTCGATCCTGGATATATCGAACTCAAAGGGGATCGTGAAATAGTTCGATAATTTGAGATACAAAATTTGCCTATCTTAAGCTTATCTGAAAACTTCGCTCGTGATGAACAGTCTCTCGAAATCGTGAAAAGTGGTAATTTACCGATTTGTTTCTCCAAGGCTGCATCAAATGCAGAATCAAAAGTTTACTTTTTTTTTCCTTTTTTCTTTCAGACAAATGTCGCAGTTGTCACCCGCACTGCGGAATGTTCTTTGATAAACTGATTGCAGTGCTAATCCTATAAACTCCTTGTTGCCTGGCCACGAGACCACTAAGCGCCTTGCAAGACGCGGGGCTAAGTGCTTGTTGCGTGTTTTAGAGCGTAGCTCGAACGCAGAGCACACGCGTACATGTAAGACGGCGAGAGCAAAGAGAGCGCGAGGAGGAGGGCACAGCGGAACCATGAGGCGGAAAGCGGAGGAAGAGGGTATGACGGAAAGTGTGAAAAGAAAAGCGTAGTGCCGCGCAAGACGGACTCCGTGTTGACGATGGCGACGAGATGGCGCCAGAGTAGCGTGTCGTCTTTTCACCAATGGCGCCGCCAAAACCATAAATGGAAACAAAGCCTCATGAGTGGTCTGTCTGCGGCGGCTACTGTGAATTGCGCCCATGCATCACCCACGTGCTGCTTCTCGCGATCTGCTGATTAGTGAGGTAGTCGCGCCACACTTCGCTCTGTTTTCAACATGCCGCATAAGGCAGATTGTCCGCACCAGCCAAAATACCCCGAAATGAAAGCACACTCCCTAACGCACACAAGTTTTACGTTAGGGTGTATCATAATCGTCGGTGAATTAAAAAAAATTCAGGATAAGGTAGAAATGGACACAGCTTGGAAACTAACCAGCCTGTGTATGCTGTATGCGTACTTGTTCTGCAAATTGCGCATCAACGTGCCCGGTCATGTGTCCGTTACAATGTGCGGTTAAAACGCCCATGTTGGCAACAAGTCAACTTGGCAGACGCTGTTTCAGTCAAAAGTGGCTTTCAGCCTGCAAAACACCCGAGTCCATTCCCACTGATGTGTCCTTGCGAGTAAGAATGGAATGCGCTCTGCGATAGTCTTTTCACGAAGGGGGGATGGGGTTGTGCGGTGGTTTTGTTAAGTGCCAACTATAATGTAAAAAATTTGTCAAGTGGGGTTTGGATCAGGTTCATTTTGGCCAATCGCAGAACCAAAAAAATGGTGTTTGCGGAAATTCTACTAGACAAACCCAGCAGTGCAGACATCTCCAGTTCGGCATCTCGTGCCCGGAGCCACCCGGAGCCACTCAATGAAAGGATAGAGTGCCATCCACACTTTCTTGTGGAACACACATATCGGATCGGGAGGCCTTTTGCGTTCTTGAAGCAGCGTGGCGATCCTCTTTCCGATAACAAACAGTCGCAGGTAATATGCTTCACTGTACGGCGGTCTTTTCTGTACGGCGGTCTTTTCTGTACGGCGGCTATCAGTATTCTTCACTGCATTGCACATTTGTGCTGCGCTGAAGCTTACTAAAGCAAATAATGGTGTTCAAATAGCACCCAATTGCTGCACGAGCCACACTTATTTTAAGACTCACCTTGCTTATTTTACTGCTACCCTTCAGATTCAGTGTTTTGTTTCAGAATATCTGTCAAAACAGTACCGTTTCGTCGGCATGAATATTTCGATAAAGTGAGAAGTGATACGAGTCCGTTAGGAGAAGTGCACTTGTTGCAAACAAGGCGGCCGTGTTCAATATATCGAATGTTGCGGTGAATGGGAGTTCTATATACGCATACTACACCACTATATTTTTACATGGGATTTCCAAAGGGATGTTACAGTAGTTCGATATGGGCAATAAATGTATATGTTTGAGTTTGATATATCTGGGATCAACTGTAATATGTCCATCGCTTCTTTTTCTAGACATTCTTGATTGAAATCTGGGAAAACTTGTATGTCATGCCCATAGAAGAGCATGTAAACAATAGGAATGTGCCTTGCATATCCTCGCCAGACTGTGATGCTATCACGCGCTTCCTGCTTGGGCTTTCACAGCCGGACTTATTCTTCTCTTTATTTATTTATTTATGATACCCTCAGGGTCAACAGACATTACAGAGGGGAGTGGTATAAAATACAGAAAAACATTACAATTTTAACTACAACAAGCATCACAATGTTTCTAGTTATCTGATAATATTTATGAAGAGGCAGAATACATGTTACAAAAAATACTATAAAAAATACTATAAATACAAATACAAAGAAGCAGTCCAGTGTTTCTAATTATACAATAATTGCTATAAAGAGGCAAAATACAACAAGATGTTACAATGCATTCGTTAATGAAGTCACAAATTTTTCATGATCTGAGATTGTTACTACCAATTTGGGAAGGCAATTCCAATCATTTGATGTGCGTGGTATGTATGACTGTAAGAATGATTCTGTTTCACACAATGGAATACCAACTTTATGAGCATGATCCAGACGGTGCGAAACGTAATGGGGAGGAAGTATTAGTAAATCGCGCAGGTAAGGATGATGATACGGACCGAATTATTTTGCACCATTTCTAGCGAATGTACCAAATTATTATGATGCGGATCCTAAACTGAAGCGGCATATTCTAACTTAGGACGAATGAGTGTTTTATATAGCATTAGTTTGAGAGGCGAAGGTGACTTTGCAAAGTTACGACGAAGATATCCGAGCATGCGGTTAGCGTTGCAGACAACATGAGAGATGTATCTCATGTTAGATTGCTACTGATGTGAACTCCGAGGTACTTATATGAAGATACGCTGTCGAGTAGTACGTTATTTAAGGGATAAATAGGTAAACTAGTAATCTTTTTAGACACTCGCATGAATTTGCATTTTTTAGTGTTTAGTTCCATAAGCCAAGTGTTACACCACTCAAAGACGGCGTTAATGTTAGCTTGAAGAAGAGCGCTGTCGTTTGGACCTGTTATTTGTCGGAAAATTATGCAGTCATCGTCAAACAAATGAACGGATGAGGAAATGCAAGATGGTAAATCGTTAATATAAATGAGGAAAAGAAGAGGGCCGAGGACTGAGCCCTGCGGTACACCAGAATGGACTGTGCATTCTTCAGAATTCGCGCCGTTAGCTGAAACAAACTGAGAACGGTTAGCAAGAAAACTTTCAATCCAGATTAAAATGCAGGAATCGAGGTTAAGTAGTCGTAATTTATAAATGGGCAGTTTGTGACACACTTTGTCAAAGGCTTTCGAAAAGTCAAGAAAAATGCAGTCCGTCAAGGACCTATTGTCAAGAATGGTGTTTAGTTTGTGTACAAAAAGTGTTAATTGAGTTTCACACGAGTATGATTTGCGAAATCCATGCTACGATGGTGCGAAAAATGAATGTGATTCCAAGAACGTAGCTAGGTGAGAAGCCAAGATATGCTATAGTATCTTGCAAGGAATACCTGTGACCGAAATTGGTCTGTAATTTAGAGGGGAATGCTTATTGCCTGATTTATGGATTGGAATTACCTTCCCGACCTTCCACTCGGATGGAAGAATACCATCGTGCAATGATTGCTGGAAAATTTTAGTTAAAATGATTGATGTGTAGCAAACTGTGCTTTGTAGGAACTTCACATTAATCTGATCACAACCCGGTGCAGAGGACGGTTTTAGGGACCTAATGATGCTTGCGACACCATCATAGCTGATAATGAGAGGGAACATTATATCATGGTCATATGGTTGTAGGTGTGGTGGAGTGGAATTGCTGTGTAACGAAAAATGTTTTGCGAAAACTTCATTTAGTACTCTGGGACACTGGTTGGCCGGTACAGCGTCACCGTTTAGGTCACAGAGCGCTATTATATTATCGTCTTTAAGATTAACCATGCGCCAAAATTGTTTAGGGTTAGTTTTGAGCATAGAAGGTAATGTGCTGCTTAGGAAGTTATCTTTGGCGTCTTTTAGGGCCTGTGCGTACTCATCGGCGCTCTTTTTGTAGGCTGACCAACGAGCATTGGGACGGCTTAGTTTAGCTGATTTAAACAGGCGCTTTTTTTTATTAGACAAGCGTTTTAGGTCACGATTATACCATGGATTTTTTAGATTAGAGGTGATCGTGTAAACAGGAATGTGCCTATCTATTAATTCAGTCACTTTATTAACAAAGATACACCAGTTTGACTGAACATTACGGCATTCAAATTCACGCAAGTGTTCATCAAGGGAATACTGCGAGTTCATTATTAATTGAGAGAAAGTCAGCCTTGTTATAATTTCTTAATGTCTTGATCTTTTTAGTCGGTGTAGGTTGCTCGAGGCAAACTTTAAATGAAAGTAGGCAATGATCACTGATACCTGGCAAGCATGTTATGTCGGAAATAAGATCCGGCCGGGTGGTAAAAACAAGGTCAAGTGTATTGGAAACAGACGTGGTTATTCTTGTTGGTTCCTTAACGATCTGGGTCAGCGAAAAGGTATTGCACAATTCTAAGAAATCTTGTGCCATAGAGGAGTTAGGATACACTGTGGGGGGATCATTTTTCCACATAATATTTGGCATATTAAGATCACCAAGCAAGAAAATTGGCACTGTGGTGTGACGAGAGCAAACGCTATGAATGGCATCGTGCAAGTCGCTCACAAATGTTGCAGTGAAGTTTGGGGGGCAATAGAAGACACCCAAAATTATTTTTTGATGTGCCTTTTTTCTCCGTACTATTTTCTCCATGACGTAAATGGACAAGCTAAAGCTTTCTATTATTTGGCATCATATTCTTACAAGGTGTCTTCAAACTGTTTAATAGCAAGGCACAAGAACAAGCTAGTTAGTATTACATTATACAATTGAACCCCGCTGTTACGTTCCTGAGTGCTGCGTTTTCCCGGCTATTATGTCGTTTTCGGCCGGTCCCGGCACAACTCACATAGAACCCAATGCATTGGTAGCTCCTCTGTTGCGTCGCAACGGTGAGATCGTTCCCGCATCATACATTGCGTACTGCCACCCCGCGCCGGCCCGAGCAGCCATTTTGACTTTTCATGTCGCATGGCTTGGTGGCTTGACGATGGCAGGGGGGAGGGATATAAACTTTATTATATATAGAGGGGAAGGGAAATGGAGCCCAGGCTGGACAGGGGACTAGGTTGGGGCCCAGGGAGCCACAACACTGGCCGTCCACTCTGCCAGCCTGGTTTGAATGACCAGGTCTGTCGATCGCAGTGTCGATTCCCAGACCTCCGGTGAGGGAGCTTGCTTCGTGAGCTCTCTAGAGGGCGGATTGCTGGGGCATCCCCATAGAATGTGGTCCCTGCTCGCCTCTGCCAGGCCACAATACTGTATGTGCATTTTGATATATTATCATGTTTGATGATGGCAGCTAGGCGCCTGGGGCTTAGAACGCTATGGGTTTGCGCCCGCCTGAGAGTTGTGGCTTGCGCACGCGTAAAGAGAGTCGTGCGGTGGCGGATAGAGTCAACGTTCTTCTCTGTAGATGTTCAGCCAGTCACCGTAGCTTAGGGCTGCCCTTTGAGAGTCCGGTACATGAGGCTGGACCACCACCCGCTATGGATACGCTTTAACCGGATATAAGCTGACCCGGTTGGTTGTTGCTCGGGCAGCAAGGTGGGCCGCTTCGTTTCTCGGATTTCCCGTGTGGGCAGGCACCCAGATGAGTTTGATCTCTTGTTGTAGTGGTTTTAGTATATTTTGGGCTGTTGGGCTGACAGACCCAGACATATAACTTTTAATGGCGGACATTGAGTCGGATACGACAAACCAAGTTCCCTCGAAGGTTTTTCCTTGAGCAATTGCCACTTCCTCGGCTTCCATGATTGAGTTTGCTAGAATCTTCATTGGGGGGGGGACTGAAGTGTTCGGCTAAGGACATTAGCCGCAGCTACAGCGTATGTCTGGTCTGCCTCGTGAGTAGCGTCAACGTAGGCTGCAGGTTTGTCATGCAGTCCTTTCAGTAGTGAGGACAAGCTAGTTAGTGTGCTTGTCACTTAGCGTGCTTTTCATCTTGCGGTGTTGTGGCTTCCCAAATTTTTAGGTGGGGGGGGGGGGGATTTCTATTTTACCCATGATGGGCAACTGGGGATTCTGATTCTCTCGGTCAGGCCCTGCGCCGGCTATAGGTTCATGTTTTTAAGGACCCATTGTCCTTACTGAGTGCAGGAGAGGCGCCATAGCTGCGATGCTCTCTGCGCTTCAATGATCTTTTCTATTGTGTTATGGACTCCGTCATTGCTGGCCCAGCTCGGTATCCCGAGAGTAGCTCTGTATACTGATCTTATCATGCCATTTATTTTGTTTAGGTCGGTCTTTCTAAGGTATAAGAATGGGCATGTATATGCTATTCTACAAATGAAGAAGGCTTGAGCCAGCCTGTTGGCATCCTTCTCCTTGAGGCTGAATTTTGTTCCAGTCACTCTTCTTAGTAGCCCCGTCACCTGACAAGTTGTGGTTTGTAGTCGTTTATTCGTTTCTTGATTCACTAGGTTGTCCTGTAGCAGCAGCCCCAGCACTCTTAATGTGGAGACCACTGGGACGATACAATTGTTGACTGTAATTTTGAAAGTGTCTTCGACTGCTTGAGGTATCATCGCCGATAAAGTGCTCTTACTTTGCCGATGAGCATACTAATCCGTTGCTTTCCTAGGTAAACTTGTCTGTGGTGCGAAATGCATTTTGTGAAAAGGGGACAGAAGAGAGGAGACAGTGAAGCACCAATCAACGTTGCATTTGGCATGAGCTTGCATGTCTGCAGCTCTTTGGAGTGATTCTATGACATCTACTCTGGAGCCCGACCTAGTCCAGATGGTCACGCCATCGGCATATGTTGCATCTCTAATATGCAGTATGCGGTTGATGGCATTGGCCACCCAAAGTGCCGGGGGCGACACCTATGACGTATTTTCGGTTTCCACCAGCAAAAGTATGGCCTTTGAGATCCGTATTTGCTATGATGGTGTCTATGACGCATTGTGGCCCTAAAATTGGTTTTGGCGCATAGATGTTCCGTATGAAGTCCAAGGGCAATAACGCCGTCGCCTCGCGCCGTATGCTGTATGTGCGAGTGAGAGCGTGCGAGGGGAGCCGTCGACCGCGTCTAAATCTCGCGCGCGCTTGAAAGAAAACCAGGGAGGAAGTGCGCCTTCCGTTGCCCTCGAGACACCCGCGAGGGGGGGGGGGGGGGGAGGTGAGAGATAGCGGGCGGCGTTGTTAGCGTTGTACTCTGGCATCAACTGCGTGGCGTCGTGCGAGCCATATCTTGAAAGTGATCTAGGCAGTGTCTAGGCAGTGTAAGTGCCTCGGCGGCTCGTAGCTTTGTGCGTGCTGTGTGTTCTCGGCACTCAGTTTGCGTTGTAGCGAACGCATCCGCGCGCTGCTATAAATGGCCCGCGTTTAAATGGCTAGTTTATAGCGCCACTCTTGAACACCACGTTAAGCACCTGAAAGGCAAGTCTGTTGGCGCATGCGCCTCCCCGTGTCTCGTGAGAGAATAAAAAAGTTCAGTCTTTGTTGGGAACTCATCGCTCGCGGTCTCATTGCTCTTCGCCTGCGCTAGCAACCAACAGTGGTGACCCAGACATGATCTGAACACGCAACCTTCTGATAGGAAGCGATAGACAACAGCACGAAGGTCACTTCGCTTGCTGCTGCAGCAGCGCTTCCTCACGCCAGCATTTGACAGCGCGTGTCCGCGCTCATCGAGTGTGATGTGTTAATGTTTGCCTGTAGGCGCTGACATCATGCTTGTTAATATAGTTAATAAGCAAATGTTTGCAAGTTTATACGGACGATAAAACTGCTATCCTTACTTTGTATAGCTGTCTAATAATTTGCTATCGCAATCGATGCTTCAGCTTTCGGGCGAAACTACGACTTTTTTTTTCACACGTAAGAATTAAAATAATAGTGTGTGCAGTTCAATGCTACTCTCAGTTCTCAATTTTTCCTGTTTCTCGGCTCTTGTGTTTCCCAGCTCTTACGCTTTTTTTTTTTACGGTCACGTGAGAAACGTATCAGCGGTGTTCTACTGTACTACTGCAGTCAAACCTCATTAATACGTAGTTGTAGTTCGCCGGGAACGACGTTGAGGTACACACTACACGATGTACGAATTAACCGCCAAGTTTAGCGGCTATTTACCAGCTAGAAAAGAACTACGTCACGATGCTCTCAAACACGCACTAGACAGGCTTTATTTGCGGGTAGGCAGCAAAAAATCGGTGATCTTCACTTGCCGCTGTGGTGGCCTTGCCGTGACGACGGCATCTTCGAACTCGATTACGCCGCAAGCTAATTTGTCCATGAGGCCCCGCTTACTAACTAAATTAACAAGCACGGTGTAACGCATGCACAGGTAAACATGAACACATCTTGCACAATGACCGCGGAAACTCGCTGTCAGAACGCTGGAGTGAGGAGGCACGACAGCAGCAGTGAGCGTGCCGTCTCTCGCTTCAACGCGAACTAGACGTCGAAAGCAAAGCGCCTATGAAGCTACCGGCACTAGTTGCACTTTGTCTGCAGATCACTTTGAAGATGAGGCCCGCGCGGGCGCACGCTTTTTCCATGTCGCAGATCGCTTTCAAGGTACGGCGCCCGCGCGGCTGCCGCCGAAGTAAACCCCTCCCTTTCTCGCCTCCCACGCTGTGCCTCTTGCGCGACACAAGAAGTGCCCTTCCGCCCATCCTTGATTGAGTCGGCTGACCCTCACAAGCTTTCACTCGCACATACAGTGTACAGCGCGCGGCGACGATGTTGCTGTGTTTGGACTTTATACGGAACCTCACAGCGACGTCCACGGCCATGGCAGAAAAGCCCTTTGCAATAAAATGTGCTTCTCCGCGGTTACTACTTGAATTAGATTCGACAGCGAATTCGCTCCCCCTGCCGGCAGTTTCTTCACGTTACCGGGAGCTAATCTCGAAGGCCATGCTTTTATGTGCGGCAATTGGCAACAGCTGTATGAGCAGGTAATACATCATGGTGGCGGTGTTTTAAGTTCATTATCGCTGGCGACTGTTGTCCGGGCATTGCAACTTGAGGATCGAACATCTGCGCACATGAGATTTTGGCATTTTTGTGCCTGTGCGTGTAGAACAAGAAAGAAAAATAGTATGCACTGAACATTTGGTGGGCAATGAGCGACTACGGTTTAAGCGGTCAGCCAATACATGGGGTTAAATGAGGGCTTGGTGGGGGAATCTTCTCGACTATGTATAAACCGCAATCACACATTAAGCAGGTACATATCAACGAGGTTTGACTGTAGTAGTGCTTGTCCATGTCCATCCATTTGTCCCTGTTTTTGCCGTCATGCTTAGAGTCTACTAGCAGTAGTTGTAAAAGGTGTTAACTTTTTTTGTGTACCTGACTTGGCATAATGCATGTCTTCTTTCAGCAATATGAGTTTGATAAGAAAATGTTGTCTTGATGTCCTCAGATTGGTCAAGCTGTAGCTGTGTCAAGGGCTGGCACAGTGGCTGCTGTTGTTCAGACGTCGAGCCCAAGTGGTACAGTAGCAACAAGCGGCACCAGTAGTTTTGTGACATCTGTGAGCAGCAGTTCGGCAGCCGTGCAAGTTCCAGGCAGCAAGTTTCACTATGTGCGCTTGGTCAGTGCTCCTGCACCAAGCACACAAGCCAGTACAGTCCTCGGTGGTAAGCACAAATAGAATGATTTTAAGTCTTTAGTTACCGCTAGAAATGGACTCATTTTCCGGGCTTTTATGTTTTAATGTTTCATTTCAAGGAGGTATTAGTCCCAATCTATACCACAATACATAAAATTATAGCCTGATCATTGTTGTTTTGAATGGATGTAAAGCAGTAATAATTGCTCAGACAGTTTTTGAGAATGCTTTTGTGGAACTTCAAAAAAGCACCTCAAGGAACACAAATGAAGTTAATAATGTGCTATCTTTAGCAAATGTGAGTAAAAAAATTCTAAAATATGCAAAAATGCACCTGACTCCTAGTTGCCAACTTTTGTAAGTCATATCATGCAAAATATTATGAAGATTTGTTGGCATCATTACTAGCCATACTGATGCCCATGCTTTGCGGGAAAGCAGTAGCTTTACAAGTGTGAAAACGGGTAAGCTCCTATTGTACTGGGAGCATTTGTCTTTACTCATTGCAGCAGGCACTTGGTTTGTGTTTTACTGCAGTCTTTGAGCTCGTGAAGCAATGGTTGTCAGGTCAAGGAGCATGCAGAAGCCTCCTCATACTGGATTATTATGTTCAATCAGCATTTCAGTGAAAGCAAGGTGGTCTAGTGTGCGTTCAGCTGGTACTGGAGCCTCCACATGCTTCGTTCTGTTCCTGTACAGTGCTGTACAGTAATGTGGAGTGTTGCACAATATTGTACAGTAATGAATAAGGGCACTTGCACAGGTGGTGTTCAGAATGTAAGAGATTCGACTGCTAGTCAAGCTCCGCTCGAAGGTTGGTCTGAAATCGACTATGTGCTCTTGTGTCAATGAAAACTCCACACTACGGGAAGGACTGCTCGTAATAATTTATAAATACGCTGTCAAAACGCTGATGGGTAAAAGCAACCCATGGTGTGAAAATAAATGTTCCACTTGTTATTAGTCGAACACATTTAGTAAAAAACACACCCCTGAGCATCTACTGTTGTTTGAAACGTTGTTTAAACAGTCTAGAAGTCGTATCGGAAAATTAGACATCCTGAGAGAAGCTTCTGTGTCTTCAGTGCTACTGTCATTTAAAAATTATGTTGCTGTGTCGGCCAAAGTGCAAATTTTGCATTATTTTATTGAGGATGTGCCAGGAGCACTGGAAGCTAGACAATACCTCCAGTCGAAGTTTTATTTTTCCAGACTCTCCAATCTGCCAAAAATAGTGAAATCTGACAAATAGTTAAAGTTCAGTTGTTATTTTAGACAGTGCATGATGTTGCTAGAATTCCAATGGAGATGTTTAACAGTGCATGCTAAGACAAATTTTCGATTTAATTTGATCGATTTCTATAGGTGCGGTAACAAAAGTTAAAGTGGCCATTGTGCTTGCACCCAGGTGAAACAAGTTTCATCTCTTCAAAATGAAGCCTAGCCTGCCTTGGCCTGTGTAATGTGTTTGAAAGGTCTTGAGTCTATAGAAATTTTCAATCTGGGTTTTGTTTCACATGTACTCTGTAATGGTGTTTTTTCAAAGTGTAAAAGTCTGGAGCATTTCTGTCTGCCTTAGCTGATCTTCTTATATTAGTGCAAGGGTCTTTTATTTATTTTTCTCATGCAGATATCTTGATATTGCCCGCTTACTCCTTGCTTTGTATGTGACTATCCTACCATCCATCTATAGGTCAAAAGAAGGTCTTTTTGAGTAAAGCAATTTTAGCACTAAAAAAGTCTCTTCATTGCGTGATTGTGCCTTGATTGTGCCATGATTGTGATTGATCACGCTATGGTAAACGTATTCAATGTGCCTCAATATTAGCTTCACCGTATGTCCCTAGTCATGTGACCTCCAGCTATTGACTGCAGACCATAGAACCTTTATGAACTAACTTTTTCAGCTTGGAGTGTAGAGCACTAGCAGGGAACGTAAGTAGTAAATTGTCCTTTTTTTTTTTTTCTTGCCTACGCTTATATGGTTGCATTACTTGGGCAAAAAATGAGATGCATGATAGGGGCTGCTGTTACACCCATTTGTAGCTTGCCAGTGATAACAATACACACTCAAGCAATGGCTGAAGTCATGCAGCAAAGTGTCTGCGCACGTGCATGTTCATCTGCATCTTCCCAAAGACCTTGAAAAGATGGCTTTCCAGACCAGTTTAGTGGTTGAGCCCGTCTCATGCTAAAAGGTGAACTGAGGTTTCTGTAAAGCCTCACATATTTGAAGCATGGTTCTGAATATTACGTCGAGGTGCTTTCTCACATTGGCTAATTGCAAATGGTATGTGCTACGTGCACTGAAACTTCAGTATATGTGGCACTACTTTGGGGATATGTCGTTCCCTCTAGCCTTTGTTGTACATTTATTGACTGTAAATTGTCATCCCTTGGCACCACCTGTATTTTCTGATGGGGCTGGCATTTGCAGCAGCCAAGCCACCAACCCTTGTGCCTGTAACCTCAGCAAGGCCTCTTGTGCCAGCAGTACCTGTGACCGTAGCATCAAGCACTGCCAGTGCAACTTTGCCTCCTGGTGTGCGGTTGACAGTGCCCATTGCCCCAGCTATTTCAGCCCAGCAGGTATGACTTCCATAATGGGTTAGGTGAGCCATTTCACCGATTGTTTCTAACACTGCAAGGAGATTTTGTCACTTCATCCATAGCACTAGGAAAACTACTGCAGGGATGTGACATAGCTCCCGGTGGACCTTTTGGAAAGTGGTGCTTGCTTCAAAGAGGCCGCCATGAGCCGCTGTGTGAATAATGTCAAATAGTGCTTCATTGTTTACTTTGCTCACGTCAGTGTAGCTAGGGTAAAAAAAGACTGACTGTTGCTCAAAAATTCTTTTTAACCCCATCACAAAAGGAAGTTGTTCAAACGTATTACGCAAACGTGCTAATCATGTAAGCATGCTCTTATTTAAGGGCCCCTCACCAGGCTCCATTGCATATTTTGGTTATCCGCTACAACTTGTGGATGCCGTGCAGTAAAAAAAAGGAAGAGAGGGAAGGGGGGGACCATATTGTATTTCCAGCTGTGTTGAAAACAAACAGTGTGGGCTGAAAGTTCAAATTAAATGATTTGATATTGTCAGGACTCACTGTTAGGAATTGTTTTGTTGTTGCTGAGCCACAGTCCTTTTATCTGTACTCATAAATTGTGGAGTTTCAAGTCAGCAGCGGTACCAGCAGTGGTAGCAGCAGTGTCAGTAGTGGTAAATGTGGCACTACTGTAACTGTCCTTCACGTGTTAATCGAATGTCGTGCACTAGAGACTCACAGAAAAAAAAAAAAAAAAACTTTTATTTACTACGCCGTGAACAAGGTCCATTACATCCAGCAATGTTCCTAGGCAACAGACCGCTCTGACGTTAAATCAACCTTAGCTTTTTTAACGAGAAGAAAGGGAACCGAGGGGCCCGATTTTTATTAATCATATCATAAGAAGCCAACAAACATTAACACCAAGGACAACATAGGGGAAATTACTTGTACTTACTAATTGAATTAAAGCAATGATAAATTATTGGAAAATGAAAATGGATGAAAAAACAACTGTCCGCAGGTGGGGAACGAACCCACGTCTTCGCATTACGCGTGCGATGCTCTCACCATTGAGCTACCGCGGAACTGTTTTTCCATCCACTTTCTGGGGTATTTATGTTTTACAACTAGAACTAACACAGTGACGCCTGCGGCAGAAAGGATGTTCCACATCCGCCCCAAGGTTTGTGAGTGGTGGCGCTCGCTAACACTCCCAGGGTTAGTTCTAGTTGTTAAACATAAATACCCCAGCAAGTGGATGGGAAAACGGTTCTGTGGTAGCTCAATGGTGAGAGCATCGCACGCGTAATGCGAAGACGTGGGTTCGTTCCCCACCTGCGGACAGTTGTTTTTTCATCCATTTTCATTTTCCATTAATTTATCATTTCTTTAATTCAATTAGTAAGTACAAGTAATTTCCCCTATGTTGTCCTTGGTGTTAATGTTTGTTGGCTTCTTATGATTAGCTTTTTTAAAGCATGCAGGTGTACTGAATGTTATGCATCCAAGTGATCTGTAGCACGGCCTCTTATCAGAGGCTGCTGCTGCGGAAGTAGTATTAGGAGCATGTGCCCTCAGGTTCTTGCGCTCAAGGACCTGGGTAAAGCATCAGTGCTACTAGTGCACATATATGACGCACTCACACAGTGACTGATTTTAGGCCACTCTACAGCCATGGTGCATCTGAGACTTCATTAACCATTGTTAACTAATTGTATCATGTGTATGGCGTTCTTTGGCCAGAACTGGCCCTTGCGCCATTAAAACCAAATCATCATCAAGTCAGCACCCAGTCAGTATATTTAGTATCTGCACATTGCTTTGGCTATCTTTTGATGCAGGGATCATCGACAGGTGTGACAGTGACCACCTCACAGCGAGTACTGATCCCTGCATCTGCTACATCAGTGCGCCCATCAATGCCAACCGGACAGCTGAGTAGCCTGTCGACAGCAGCACTCATTTCCACTGGGGGAACATCCATGCAAAATGCTTTTGTGGTGGTGCCTGCCCAGTATGTGGCCCAGGTAGGCATTTTTAGCCAGATTCTTTCTTGTGTCTTTTGATTTGGCATGGTCAGTGGCAGTAGTTGCCTCCAGCACCGTGGCATTGCTGCTACTTATTGAGCCGCAACATTTTTTGTGGTGATCAAAGCAGCAAAGCCTCATTGAGAGTGCTGCCTGGGTGTATGTGCATCCGCTCAGTTCCTTCTATACTGCCGTTGGAGTTGTTAACAAACATTTGTAAAAGTTTGCTGCCAAGAAACTGTACATAATCATTGTTTTTGTAGGATACACTGGCACCAAAGTGCTTGCTGGCATTTGGCACTCAGTCATTTTCTCCACAGACAGCATGCCAGATGACAGAGCACCCGAGCATGCTATTGGTGCAGCCAAACTTGTGCTGACTGTGCTGGTTGCTTCTTCATTGGCCAGAAGTGTAGTGCATGAGTGAACTGACGCCATCCTTCCCTTGAAGGAGCTGGTTTACTGGCCACTGCTTGAGCAGAGGAGCGAGATACAGGAGCACCCATGTACTGCTTGCAGTTCCAGCAGGGCACGCAGCCGTCAGCATCCCCTTCAGCAGGCACATCACGGGTGGTGTTTCAGACGGGGACTGGCCTCCTGGGCAGCTCAGGAGGCTTTGTACCCATTGCAGCCGCCACTGCACCTACCACAACCAGTGTCTCCACGGGGCCTGACCACAGAGAACCACCAGCAGCAGCAGTGCCTCCCGCTAAAGCTCAAGTCAACGGGTGTGTGCAAAAAATCCTTTGTCCTTTTATGCTTTGTTTGCAAAGTGCCTTTTTATTTTGTTAATTTTTTTATCTTATTTATTTTTTTACATTTAAGAAATGTCATGGCTGAAATAGCATGTCTCTGCAGTTCCCTATATTTTTTTTTGTAAGGATCCTATCTTTTCAACACTTGATTAATGTGTTCAGTGAAATAATATGAATCTCCATTTGCTTTTATCTTTGGTGCTTTGTGGTTACATATACACTTTCAGTACTCTATGCGGTGCTCCAGTGCTTGCCTCTCCTAACTCTTACTTAGCCTGCTCTTTTTTCCTCACTTTCTCATTCCAATTTTATATGACATTTGCCCTCCGCGTTTTTTTTTTTTTTTAATCCTCTCTGTAACCTCTCCTCTAACGCGAGGAAGTGTTGCACCCCTTCCATAGGAAGTTTCCTATCATTTGTTCGTTTACCACAGTTTAATAAAGGTAACAACTGTAATGCTGTTGGACTTTAATAGCAAAGCTGTAAACATCGTTTAGCGAAGTAGTATGTTAAAGCAAGGCTTCTGTAAGCTCCCATAACACTTCTGGTGAGCAGTCTTCCTTGTAAGCATTTATGAATAAAATCTTGGGAGAAACTATACAGGTGCATGCGGTAGAGAGCAGCGAATTATTTATTAATTAGTACTTTTTTATTAGCATATCTTCAAGGCCCAGCAGGTGTTACAGAAGGGGTGTGTACGGAATATTTTCAGAAACAAAAACAAAAACTCTGAAGTGTAAAGGGAAACGTGATTTGCAGCTGCGTTGAAAAGTGGTAATTCGCTGCAGACTTGAACACTCTTCTGTCTTCAATGGCAGCAATGGAGGGGCAAAGGTGATTGCACTCTCTGTTTGTCTTTGGGAAAAATGAATGTAAAAACAGATTATTGGAGCAGAAAGGAAGTGCCAGTAAACTCCCATTAACTCCAAGCCTTAGATACCGCAGAAAGTTGACAGTCACTTTATCATACACTAAAGAGGATGAAGGCGAAAGCCTGCACGCTCACCTGTCATTCTCATTCAAATGCGTTGTTACATCCTACTGTTACTCGTTTTCTCCCACCAAAGGCTGTGCGTTCGACTTTGCTTTACAGTAAAATCTCGATATAACGAACTTCAGGGGACCACGGTAAATGGTTCGTTATTCTGAAAAGTCGTTATAGTGAAAGTCACCATATGAGCTATCCATGAAGGCGTTGCTGTTGGCTCTTGGCTGTTGCTATTTGCCATAGATTCCGGCGCCACGCACGACTGTGTAATAACAGTGACGCACTCAAAATAAATGCTGACGCCGAGAAAACTACCGACAAAAAGGAAGCTCTATGTCGCCTCCAAAGCCCAATGTTTTTCTTGTTTGTTTGTTTTCACAATCCTTGCCGTGGACACCGCAACTGTCTCGCTCGAGGCGGACACCTGAACTACTTGAAAGCGCAAGTGCACGTAACTGACACCGCCCGGAAAGTACGAAGTGTGACCGTTTGGCATCTCCGCGAGTACGCAGGTTACATTTCTCCGCGCGCGTAGCTACTACGGCCGCAGAAAGCGCGAAAGAGGAGTGCGGAAAGAAGGGCGAAAGAAGGAAGAGATGCACCTCCGTTGCTAGGTGACACTTGTCGGCGGAACATGCGCTCGCAAAACCTGATGAGTCGTCGCCTCAGCAAACGCGCTGGACCGTCGAAAGGTCCTGCGCGTGACAATCGCCACTTCGCGACCTTCTCAGAAAGAACGGCTCGCCTGACTGTTCAGCTCACCCGCTGTTACCCTGCCTCGAAACGAAAAAGCGCTAGTCGAGAGCCAAAGTATTTTGTGGTCATGCCCGACCCAATGCGCGCCTTCGGGCCCCTCTGGTGCCGCTGCTCTACTGAGCTGCGCTGTTGGAATATCCGTCCACGTGGGGCCTTCGGGCACACTGCGCCGGTGTAGAGCGCAAGGGTGCCGTCCTAAACCAGGGACAAATCCATTGCAACGCACCGCGGCGTGTCATCTGAGGGCTGGGTGGTACGGAAAAGGGGTGCGCGAAAGAACCAGTATGCGCATGCGGGCGACAGCCACTTCTCTTGTGACAAACTGCTGTCAGCGATTCGCATGATCGTCACGCAGCCCGCGCTGCTTTTGAGTCTTTTTTCACAACTCGTGGAGTGATTATAGTGCATGGGCGATTGGCCTTTCGAGAGGCGGCCGCCCCGCTTCCCGACGCACTGATGCTGCGTGCCAGCGTAGTTTTTTTTTTTTTTTGTCCCTCAGGCGCCGTCTCAGGTTTTCCGGACCCGTGCGCCGCAGCCTCCGCTTTCTGCACCTTGTCATCTGCTAACCTCCTCTTTCGGCTGCCGTGACTGGATACACGAAAATCTAAGAATGCCAAATTTTGGAATATGAGTTCGTAGTACTGAGGTGTTGTTAACATGACACGGAAACTGAATAACGATCGTTATTCTGAAAAGTTCGGTATTCTGAAGTTTGTTGTACTGAAATATTTTTACATTGAAACTATAAAAAGTCAGCATGGGGATTTATAAAAAGTTTGTTAATCTGAAAAGTTCGTTAATGTGGGGTTCATAGTAATGAGATAATACTGTAATAAACACCAGAGGTCATGGGTTCGACTCAATCAAAGCAACTTTATTTTGCAACTTTACAAGGTGAAAAAGAGACCTACTGAAACAGTAGTATTAGGTTCCATCAAAGGTTGTGATTTCGAGTACCTTCATTAACTTTATATTAATTAACCTCGCCTTGATTAACTTTGCCTTAATACCTGAGGTCATGGGTTCAACTCCCACCAAAGGTCGAGGGTGCGAGTCCCACAAAAGGTTGTCGGTTCGAATGCCTTAATTAACTCTATCTTAATTAACTTCACCTTAATTAACACCAAAGGTTGGTTCGACTCCCACCAAAGAATTTACTTAACTCTATTTAATGAAGGTGCCACATGGTGGCACCACGAATTTTGGTGCCTTAACGCCGGACATCGGATTTTTTGACCCATGAGTCATCTAAATCTAAGGCTTTCACCTTAAGGGCCCGTTAACACTTGCGACTAGGCGAGGTCGCGCGACCAAGTTAGTTGCAAGTAGTAGCAAATGGTCGCTTTTCTCGAAAGGCAACTGTTTCGGGCCAGTCGCTCACTGCTGAATTTTTCAGTCACGCGACCGCAGTCGCAGATCAGCTGAACCAATCAGATGCGAAGGAACAGAACATCCGTATACGCTGACGCTTATTTTACGCGGCGATGACATTGCAAGCAGACGTGAATGGCATATCACGAGACATTTCGGTTTAGCGACTCATCGGTCGCATTTGTCATCAGTCGTCTTGAGTAGCTTTCTGGTCGCCAGTCTCAATTGGTCGCGGGATGTCGTCTAGTCGCAAGTGAGAATGGGCCCTAAGAATGTTGAGATACGTGGAGTTTCGAGATGGTGTAATCACAAAAATAAAGCCTCTGGCCGCACATAGACCACGTGGAGCCTTTCGAAAATGCTGTCCATAAGTATTCTTGGTCACTTATGCGTGCATCAGCATCTGACACATCGACGTCTACGGGCAACGTCATTACTGGCACTGTGCCAAGACAACGTGCTTGGCACAGAGTCAAGACGATTGATCCTAATGCACTATTTGAAGCCAGTTACCAAGCAAAACCAGTTCTAGACATCCAAAAAGCTGACGCTGTTACTTTCTGCATTGTAATAAATTCCGGACAATAAATCACTTTGAAAGCCAAAGCTGGACTGCGCAAGATTGCAATTGTCACGCCTTTAGCAGACAGTCACGAGTGACAGGCATTTACGCCTCACTGTTGCGCAAGCACGAAACGAGTGTCCTTTCAAGCCGTGACCTTGCTGAAATGCTTTGGGCTCGCATGCTGGCTTCTTTTGGGTGCAGCACATGGGCTGATCGCGCTTGCCCAAAAAGTGCTGATCATCTTTCTCAACATCACGATTAATGCACTGCATCATGCTTCATTGATGCATCATTGACAGCGTCCTACATGCGAGAAGAAAAAAAAAAGGACTTCGACTCCCAGCTCACCGCTGCTACGTGAGACCACAGCAAAATGGAAGAGAGCAGCTGAGCAAGTGGGCATCAGCGGTGATAGGCAGAAAAAAGGAGAAAAGTGGAGAGTGCGGCCAGGGGCGGTGTCTGGCTTGGCTATCGAGCTAAAGCAAGTGCAAGCGGTGATGCCAGTGCTGCCCTGTTACCCCTGGTATTTTCGAAGTCGAGTCTTCAAGACCACCGGAGTTCGGCGCAACAAATTTTTGAGTTAAGAGGTGAAAAAAACATGAGGATAAAACCACGACGGGAAAAAAATCGTGGCTTTACCAATATTTCGAGATATCTGAGTTTGAGTCAGCGAGGGTTTAGTGTATATCAGAACTCATAGGCATCACCTCTGGTAGGACCAGTTCCATCTTTTCTTTGGTTAGAACGCTGTAACAAAATATAGTATGCTATCACCGCCTAGTGGTGATGTGCGAGACCACAATGTACTTATTACAGTGTGGGTGGCTTATAATGTAAGCTACCAGAGTCTTGAATAGATATCTGGAGTTCAGCACACGCGATGCTGCATACATGGCAGCCATGAACACAGCTGCCACTATGTCAAGTCAGCACCATATCGAGTCAGCTGACAAAGTGGCACTGGTTAGGCCTAGTGGCCTAACCAGTGCTAACTTCCACTGCACTATGACGAAAACGATTTTCAGAGCCTGCACATGTGTAAAATGTGTACAGTAAAACCTCGTTAATTCAGAAAATGGAGAATTCGGACTTGTCATCTGGTCCCGGCCGGCGTATGCATTATTCAGTGCAGTCAAACTCGTTAATTCTGATGTATTTGGCCGCAGATCGGTTAATTTGGACAACTTTCAGAGCTCGGCGAGTGAGGAGTGCCGCTAATGTGTGACGCAAAAGAGCAATAACGGCGCTAGCGTCCGGCTGGAGGCGGAGTCCGCATTGCCATAGTCATCAGTGGAAATGGTTAAAGCCCCTCTATATAAAAAGTAGCGACACTCTCCTCCTCCGCCTTCTCTTCTTCTCGTTTCTCCTTTCTTTCGCACTCCTTTCTCGACCGTGGCGCCGCCTACACTGCTTGAAACACATGCACTTGTTTATCTTTCGTCGCTGATCAGATTTCGAAGATCGCCGACTGTGTTCGCCGCTATCGTTGTGCTCCTCACCAGTCGGTAGATGCTTCTCGGGCGAAAATGGCGATGGAGCGTGATCGTGAACAAACGCAGCTAGCGCCCGGCAGTGCGACGGTCCACGTGATGCCATTAGGCCTATACCGACGCGGCGTCGGCCTCGGACAGGGTGTGCGAGGAGGAGGCGGCATTCTTCAAAGCGTGACGCCACTTTTTACATAGAGGGGCTTTAGAAATGGTACATGAATGACAGCAATGCTGGAACGCTTCTTGCTTTTAAAGCCTTTATTCTTGCGTTGCGGCAAACGGTAGTTTTGTTCTGACTTGGCACGCGCGTCGGCCATGTGCCAAAAAAACTTCGTAGTGGCTATCCATGATTGCATCGATTGCGACCGCGGCTTCGTCCACAGTTATAGCAGTGAATAGTAGTTTCGTTCCGACTCGGTACTTGTGTCGGCGGTGTGCCTTCAGCACCGCAAAGTCGCTGTTCATAATCGTGTTGATAGCGGCCGCAGTTTTCTCCACAGCGGTTGCGGCAAACGGTTGTTTCGTTTTGACTTGGTGCAAAGCTGTCGAGGATGAAGAGCACCAGATACATCGCGATGGACGGACGATCTGTTGGCAAGCTCACTGGCGAAAACATAATTGGGATATGCGCGCAGTAGTGCAAAGCGTGTCGCAAATGAAGGTGCGTGCCGCGGCCGTGCTGCAAAGGAAGTCTCGAGACTGCAAGAGCCAGTGAGTCACGAGATGACGAGAATTTCATTTTCCACTCTGCTTTTGTGCAAAATCGCAACAGGATTTGCTGATTGATTCACTAAATAAAAGCATGTTGATGTAAGTATTTGCTTATTGTTTTCCGGATATCCTCGATAATTCGACATTCGGTTAATCGGACATTTCTTTCGCTCCCGTGAAATCCAAAATAACAACGTTTTACTGTAGACCATGCAGCCGCATGTATCTGACAATCGAAGTTTGGGACTGGCATGTTTGCATTGTTTTAAATATGTCAACGCTGAAAGCTTAATTCCGGGGGACCGCCTTTACAGACAGTCTTCACATGGAAATAAAAAATGCAAAAGAGGAAAGTATTTACACACACGAACTGAAAAGTCTAAGAGCGACAAAACGCACATGTTCAATGCAGAGTTTAACTCGAAGCGCAATGCCAATGACCAAGCACTGATAGGTGGGCGGAGCAGAGCATAGCCTCCGAGATCAGTCTCATGGAGGCCTAGAGCAGAGGCGCAAAGCAGTCTTCTTCGCCTAGTGGGTTCACAACTTCTGCCATGCTTCTGCAGAATGCCTTATGCCGTATGACTTATACAGTGCGCTGTTGCTGCGGCAGGTGCACTGTTTGTTTTTTAAGCTCCTTGTTTATTTGTTCCGCGGGTTATCTGTATATGCATAGCCCTCATTGCTCTCTGCTGCCAGCACACGCCGTTTCAATGTCACGGTAAATGCGATCCTGCACTATAAGCATTTACGTTATACCGTCTACTTCCGTTAATTCGAACCTCACAGGACCAATGAAATTGATCAAATTATCTGGCGGGTCAAATTAATCAAGATGCAGAAAAAAGACGCCGAAAACATAGTACTCATTTGGCAGTATTTGCTTTATTCTACACGTCCCAGAATCAAATACGTGCCCACTTTATATGTGTCCAATGTAGAAAACTAAAGTAAAAATGTCATTAAAGCACCTAACCAATGTGGAAATCTAATGCGCTCCTGATTTTTTAGCAAGAAAAATGGGCAATTCTCTAATATGTGTTGCACAATGGTTTCGCCGCACGGTTTTTAAAGTCAGCTTTGCCGCAATACGTTTGTGTTATGCGGAAGAGCATGCAAGAATTGCGAAGGTGGTTTAGGTTTCGTGTCCGATAGCACCACGCAGGCAATTTTCAGCCTAATTTTCTTGGGAAAAAAAAAGGGGGGGGGGGTTTAGAATCAGGTAACTACCGTAATCAGACATTGTGAGCCGCAGTTCTTGCTTGAAAATATTCCTAGGGCAGGCCAAAAATATGCGTTTTCAAGACTGGAGATTATGTGTGTTCAAGGAATTCACTGTCCCCTAAGCTCCGCTGAGACAGACGCTGCCGCTAAAGCGGTTTCTATTGGCATAAGATTCAGGCGAGTGTACAGTGACTGGTTAAGTTCGAATTATCCAGCGAAGGGAAATTTGAGGATTGAAATAACGAATGGTTGGGCCCATAGAAATGCATGTGGGCCAGCCAGGACTTTCGGTCAGGATCAGATTAGGCTGAGTCGATTTAACGGAAGTCTACGGTATGTGGTCTGAGCTGTAGTGCACTCACTGCCGGCGCCAGTAGAACAGGAACACTTGACAGCACTGTAGGTAGAAGAAAGAAAACAAATATAAAGAAGAAAAAGAAAATGGCCCTTCTCTGCATTTCCTGCTGTAAGAAAAGACTAAATTTTATTAAGATATTTTACTCGACACATGCTCGCCTACACTTGCCAGTGGTGCTTGTGTATGGAAATATGCATAAAACCTAATACTACTGTTTCAGTAGGTCTCTTGTTTCCCTTCTTTGCTTGTTAGGAAAGCAGCCATGGAGTCATGAAGGCAGGACGATTTTAACATGGAGCTGTGATGCAAAAGCACTTTCTCAAATTGCATTATTAGTATATACAGGGTGTTTCAGCGAACACTTCCAAAATTTATTAAAGGTTGCCTGTGGCAGATAGCCCAATTCTAGTTAATGAGCTGGTCTACTCGAAAAGGCGGACATTACTTGCAGAAAAAGTTGAAATGCATAATCAACTAATCAACAAAAATTCACTAATTAAGTTTTTAACTAATTACCTGATGGCCTATATTGCAATTTACAAATTGTAGCCGAGGAGTTCGCAAGGCGGATCCACTTGGAATTAGTTCTCAGGATGACACCAGTTTCGAGATATTAATTCCCGAACTTTGTGGAGAAATGCATTGGCGTTCCAGTTAATTTTGTGCTTCAATGCATTAAGCGATGTTTTGTTAACAAACTAACTGCAACGCCAATGCATTTCTCCACAAAGTTCGGGAATTAATATCTCGAAACTGGTGTCATCCCGAGAATTCATTCCAAGTGGATCCGCCTTGCGAAGTCCACGGCTACAATTTGTAAATTGCAATATGGGCTATCAGGTAATTAGTTAAAAACTTAATTACTACTTTTTTGTTAATTATTCTATTATGCATTTCAATTTTTTGTGCAAGTAATGTCCGCCTCTTCGAGTAGACCAGCTCATTAACTAGAATTGGGCTATGTGCCACAGGCAACCTTTAAGAATTTTTGAAAGTGTTCGCTGAAACACCCTGTATATATATTGCAGTAGAAGTACCAAGTCCAGAAAACTAACGAATTCATTACATTTACATTTTTTATGAATTAGGATTCATAATATTGAGGTCCACCTGTGTTGTCTTTTCTTGTTTACTATCCATGTCCAGGGTTTGTACAGGTCTGTGAAACACTTGGAAGTCCTGAAAATTTTTATATTCCCTGAAAACTCTTACTTTATTAGGCATGGCTATTTCTCCTCTATAACAGACAGCCCTTGATGTTGAGCCAAGTGAAACAACCATGCATAAGGTGTTGTACAGAGGTCAACACTTATGTCTAGAACGACGGAACGTCGCGCTCGAGACTGCACGAGCGACATCTGCAGTTTGAAATAGGCCACATCTGAGCATGCACAGCGCCAATGATGCGCCGGCATTGCATTTTTATCCTTTTTTATCACCGTGGCTGCAACAACTGCTTTGGCCGTCAAAAGCGCTGTCAACGGTGTAGCACAAAAACAAAAACAAACAAGCAAGTAAACAGACAAAAAATGCAGCGAATCGTTCTCGGCACTCGGTGCAAGCTATGCTTTAAGCTTATTCTTATTGGCAATGTTATCATTGACAATGTTCGCTCACGAAACACACAAGCAAATGCCTCCGCTTACTACTCATGTATGTTGTGCTTACATTTGACAGCATTCTTGAGGTACCTGCATGTGTTGATTTCAATAAATCTCATAAGTTCAGGATATTTAGGCAGCAATTTTCTGTATGTGCGATCGAAACCTACAATTATTCGCAATTAATGTTGGCGGGTTGACAACCAATAAACGATGAAAGTAGGTTTGTAAAATTCACTCCTAACAGACGGCAATAAAAGCAATGCGTTATGCAAAATCCACGGCGCGATGCGCGAGATATATGTCCGACGCAATAGTAATATGACGATACCACGAACTGGGAATAAGCCTGCAGTATAAGTATAGTGAACTAGAGTATAAGGGCGCCGAGCCGGCCAATTCCTTACGTTTTTCTTTTTTGGCGGCGCTACACCGTTGACAGCGCTTCTGCCGACCAAAGCAGTTGTTGCAGCCGCGGCGATAAACAAGGAGAGAAAACGCGAGGCAGGCGCATCATTGGCACCGCGCATGCTCAGATGTGGCCTATTTCAAACTGTAGATGTCGCTCGTGCAGTCCCGAGCGCGACGCTTCATTGTTCTTGACATGAGTGTTGACCTCTGTACCAGTTGCTTTGAAGTTGGCTTGTATGGAGTGCTTTTATACATAAATGTGTCTGTAATAAACGCTTTTGTACTTTTGTGTTTGCGTCTTGGTCAGGCGAATTGATGACACAGGCTGCTTGTTTTCTGCATTTGTAATTTCTTCCAGCAAAGGCAAGAAAAAAATTGGGTTCACACATGAGACTTTTCAATCAGCTTCCTATGCTGTTTGTGGTTTATTTTTACCCACCAAACCTCTGCGAGGTACACCATGGTTGGGCAGCATATGTTGCAGCCCAAATGATAACCACTTATGGTGTTTTTATGCAGGATATGATTATTAACTTTTGAAGTGTGATGATTCATTCTTGTCAATATGCCTGTTTTGTTGAGTCATGATCATTTATAGCTACAACACCAATGGTCAAACAAGAGATGTCGGTGGAGCCATGTTTTGACAAGAGGACAACTGCTTTCTCTTTATATAGCTCACTCTTGGACAGCCCCGTTGGGGGAGAATAAGTGGGTGTGTAAAGTGGGATGAGGGGAGTCGAAATGTTCAAAAAGGGCGAGTCTTTAGTTGTGACAGCAAAGCAAGAAGGGTGGGGGGGGGAAGGGTTCTTCCGAGAAGTAGCGGTGACAGAAACAGAAGAATCCTCAAGTGTGTGCAGGTGTTGTCAAACCAGTGGGCTTAGATTTCCTAGAAAACAAGAAGCAGAGACAGATAGGCTTTGTACAGTTTAAAAACTAGCAGAAGGAAAGAGAGCGAAAAGGAAAGCTTAAAAGCTCTTGTTATCACTACCTCAACTAAACACTTCCCATTTTGAACATTTGATTTCCTTCATTCTATTTAACCGCTTATTCTGCCCCATTGGGGTTGGCAGAGAGTGAACTATATAGACACTGTCAAGGAAAGCAGTTGCCCCAGTGAAGAGAAATCTCCTGTTTCACCACTGTTGATCACTTCATCTCCATCATCCTGTGATCCTGTCTTGCATAGGCACATCACATGACTCTGCCTTGTCTTTTCCTATTGGAGCATACTGTGGCAGTGTTTGCTGCGTGTATGGTTTTTAATGTGGCAGTGGCATGACATGGCATAGTGCTTTTACACAGACAGAAGATGCTCCATGCAGGGCAGTTGCAGCATTATCAGGCGTAGTATGCAAAAAGACGACACAGGGAAAGCATGATGCACACACAAGGTGCCACTTCCAATTGGTTTACTGAACAGTGAGTGAAGCCTACTTATACCGAAACATTTTTGAGCATCAGTGCATAGTTTAGTGCCACTGGAAAGTGCATATAAATAATTTTATTTTCTAGAGCTACTGTATCACGGATTATGTGACACTCTTGAAAAAATCTTGACAGTGCCTTGAAAGGCCTTGAATATTCTTGAACTTTTCTTTTTTCAGAAATCTGTACAAATTGGGAGTACCTTTGCTTAGTGTGTGCTTTAAGCTGTGATGTTGAAAAGCTGTCCTCGGTAGAAAACCCGAGAGAAGATAGCTTACAAGTTGTTTTTATGCAGGCAGCTGCCCTTTCAGATTTATGCAATCATATGAGTCTTCCCTGTTTTCTTGGTGTTTTACTTTTTATGAAAGGAGCAGGGATATCGTAGAAATATGTACTGGGGTTTGTCTTTGAGTGTAAATGACCATCCTTGTTTTGTTTGCTGGTCAGATGACACTCGCTTTACATTTCAGGACGTCATGCGAAGACAATTCACGGCCCCGAAAGCCCTGCAACTGTACCAAGTCCCAGTGCCTCAAATTGCAAGTGACCTTTTCTCTTTATAATACTTGTTACATCATATTTGATTACATTAGACGTGTAATGGTGCCAATTACGTAGTTGATGTATTTTAGCACTTTGGCTTTAATATCAACTGAAATAAATTCACTTAATCCAAAATTTTGGGTATGTCAAAGACAGTGCGCAGTTTGTTTCCTTAATTTTTGAAAGAGGCAATTTATCAAGTAAATTAAAATTCATTTGGCGTATAACCACTCAATGAAGAGGACTTAAAGAGCAAGAAACCGTCCAAATTATCCAAGCACTCCTTATAAGCCGGATCACATATGGCACCCCGTATCTACTCCTCAAGAAAGCTGAAATTGAAAAACTCAACATCGTCATCAGAAAGGCAATCAAGAGCGCACTAGGACTTCCCAGTACGACCTCAACCACGACACTACTCAGACTTGGCCTCCATAACACCTGGGAAGAAATGATTGAAGCGCACAGGGCCAGCCAGCTGGAACGCCTTAAGCTGACTCAAACAGGAAGAGCAGTACTTCGCGAACTCGCATACAGCAAAAACTTTACAGCAGACTCAGACGTGAAAGCCCGATTGCCGCCACTTCTCCGTGACTCTATCTCAGTCGCTCCCATACCTCGAAACATGCATGCAACACACCACAAAAACAGAAGACAAGCAAGAGTTGGAGTGCTAAGCAAGAAATACTCAAGGAACCCCAACACGAGATATACAGATGTGGCAAAATAGCCAGGTAGAAGAGGCTACGCAATTACCATGACCAACAACAAAGGGAATGAGCTAGTCGTTGCCACCATGCCGGCCAGAAATCCAGAAACGGCGGAGGAAGTGGCCATCATCCTCGGCATCGCCACATGCAAGGACACAGCAATCATCTTGAGCGACTCGCAAACCGCATGTAGAAACTTACAAAAAGGCCAAATCTCTGCCACAGCCATGAAAATTCTAAAAGAGCTATCAAGACGCCAAGGACTACCTGAAACCTATGTTGTATGGACCCCAGGCTACGAACACCTGGCAGGAAACGAAGCAGCACATGCTGTCTCCGGAGAGCATACCAGCCGGGATTTCCTGCCGCACGGGATCCGGAAATCGACGAGGGTGGAGGACATTCCCATCAACTACACCGTAATACTGCAACATTACCGACTTGAAAGAAGAGAATATCCTTTACCACATCCAAAATTAAGCAAGGAAGAAGCCACTGCTCTCCTCAGACTACAAACGAGTACATATGTCCATGGAATTATCATGCACCGGATGCACCCCACTAAATTCTCATACCTATGCCGATATTATGATGTACCAGACACCCTCCAACACATGGTATTGGTGTGCCCGCACCGCAAGAAAAACAGTCAAGACGATGCCTCAGAACCTATACAAGCCACCGAAGAAACGTGGGAGGCAATGTTAACGGTACAGAGCCTGGAGGATCAGCGAAGTCTGGTGAACCGGGCTCGGGCTGCGGCATTAGCCAATGGCTTTCTGGCTTTCTGGACAGAGAGAACCGCCCACCTAGGGCGAAGGAAGAATA
This sequence comes from Dermacentor silvarum, assembly GCF_013339745.2. Taxonomy (NCBI): domain Eukaryota; kingdom Metazoa; phylum Arthropoda; class Arachnida; order Ixodida; family Ixodidae; genus Dermacentor; species Dermacentor silvarum. The sequence goes on along the minus strand of NC_051154.1, from coordinate 201,951,685 downwards.
CTTTCTCGCTGTTTCTAACCATAAATGTTCATTCCTTCTCCTCCCATACTTCACTCCAGGCTTTTCCAGTGCCTTCATCACATGTCGCAATGCCAGGAGAAACCTGCACATGATGTCAGCAGGGTAAAAGCTCTTAATTGGTCAGCTGTCGTGTGATAATAGTTCCAATTTGGTGTTTTGATGAGAGCGGACTGTTTGTTCTGAGAAAGTAGTGGCGCTTGCCTATTGTGTGCCACGGATCCCTTCATGAGGCTTTAAAGGGGCCCCGAATCACTTTTTATCAAAGTGGAGAAAGGGATTTGAAGTGAAAACAGGCTATTTCAGAAATACTTTGCGACAAAAAATACTTCAATGCGTTCAGCGGAAGCGGAGATTTTGGCCATCAAACACGACCCCCGCTGTTTTCCCATTCCGTCTTCAGTGCCTTGTACTGCAAAGGTTACGGCGGTGTGGGGCGTGCCCACAACACTCCGCCTTCTAAATGTCACCGTGGTGCGCAGTTCAAATTTCCGATTTTGGTGCCTACGACGTGCTAAATGTAAGCCAAACGCAGCGAGCCGCAGTGCGCTTAGCCAGTGGACTCGTGGCAGCACCCCGTGGCGGCCACAATATCTATGTTGTGTAGCCGACCGCAGCTACCAATAGCAATCACATATGGAAACTGCTTTATTATGAAATAAAGCGTCCAGAAGAAAGTGAGGAGCAGGCTTCGGTTAGAAAAGAGAACGTTTGAGAGAAAGGCGACTTCGCACTCCGCTTGCGAGCTCCACACACCGCGTACGGCAGCAAAACTTGTCTGAGATGTTCACAGCAGCGTATGCTACCCACAGACTATGTTATTTCACCAAGCCCGAGGCGTGGTTCAGGGCCCCTTTAATTCAGTCGACGTTGTGCAGAAGGTGATTTGTATGGTAGTATTCTGGTATGTTGATGCGACCTATAGCTTTCACTGTACTTCATTAAATTAGTGAGAGTACACTGCGAGGAGGAGAGAGTTCTTCAGTGAAGGCAAGCGAGAAGCTGCAGCACTTGCATATTTGTTCATCAAGCTTTGCTATTACGGCATCATGTAAAAAATTCTTGGTGATATGTTCATTGTAGGCTGGTACACAGCTACAAAGAATGGTTTAAGCATCCTTTAAGGGGCTGCTAAAGGCAAACATAGTGCAAGTTAAAGAAATAGTGAGCACTCTGTAGTGTTAAATGTATCACGTTTACTAACAATGGAGCTTACCAAGAGATGCACTCTGGCCACTTATATCACCTTCAATCGTCCATTGAAAATTCAGTTTCACCACATTTTCTGCATTTTCAGCATTATGAAAACCATGCAGCTGCATAATGGATTAAGAATGTTCATTCTTTAGTGAGTTTTATCAATTTTTGTTCGTAGGAATTGGCCGCTGTTGCACTTCGATGGAGATATACTCTCAATGGGTGATAGAGAGATTGTGGAGAGAAGGAGATGTTTTCTGCAGCCCTTTAGGGAGCACAGCCCAGCGACAGCTCTCGTCTATTCAATCTGTCTTTGTTGGTTCAGCAGCCACTCGACACTCTTATGTGAAAAGGGTGTAAACTTGTGTTTACATTCAGTGATTCAGAGTTTGAAAAACACAGTTTGGTCTGGCAAATAATTCATGAATTCACATTACAATTTCAGTGCTGGAGTTGCTTAGCAATCCTTCTTACACATGAACAACTATCTGCTTTGACTCTCCAGCCAAGACTACCTTTTCACATTGCCATTTTATCATGTAAGAAGTCATCTGGTGATTACGTTGTCTTTTCGTTCTCTTGGATAATAAGAATAGTCTTTCCCATGCCCTTCCGTTAGCATTTCAGCTAAGTGGTGTCTCGTTTAAGTTAACTGATGCTTGAATTTAACGAACTGGCACTTGGATAAAATTGAGTGGGAAAACCATTAGTTTAGAACATTCTATACAAGTAGCCATGTTCATGAAGTAGTTGAATCTAGCTGCATAGTACAATTGAACCTCAATATAATGAATTATCAGATGAAACGAAGTTAATAAAAAATTATCTCATAGCTATTACAGTGTAACAGATATATGTTTATAACAAATGTAGGCTAGAACGAAGCCATTTTTGTGTCAGATGTGACTTCATTATAACGAGGTTCAACTTTTCGAACTTTTCGAATGCTGTTAGCCAATCTTTTATGCATGAAACTAATCTTTGCAGTATTTCAGTCCCATCATGCTAAGTCTTTTCTTCTCTTGGTTACAGGTATTGTGACTGTTTTGCCAATGGAGAGTTTTGTCATAGCTGCAACTGCAATAACTGTTTCAATAACCTGGAGCATGAAGAGGAACGTCAAAAGGCTATTGGAGCCTGTCTAGAAAGGAATCCCAATGCATTTCGTCCAAAAATTGGTGTGTACTGCTGCTCTCTGAGCAATACTTCCCGAGATGAATTTTTTTGCTTGGTATGGTGTCGCTTATTGTTCTCTGGTGCAGATCTGTGCTGCTATATCTTTTCCTTCCACCACTAGAACATCTTGAAATGGAATTTATCATTACGTATCTCTGATAGCTGTTGTTTTTAGAGGCAAGTTGAAATTGTATTTGGCAGAGTGTTCTGCCTCATTTCAACAGAACGTTAGCTTTATACTTGTACATGTGGCGATAAGGGGCCCTTCACCAGCCTCATTTCAACAGAACCTTAGCTTTATACTTGTACATGTGGCGATAGAGGGCCCTTCACCAGGTCTGGTCATTTTGAGCTGACAAGCGCAGTGCATGCAATGCGTGCTAACGATCGTGTCAGCTAAGTATTACATCCTTACGCGCCGAGGAAAAAGCTTAAATTTCAAACCAAACTCTGTGTGCCCTTCTCCTCGCGGGCACCGCGCTCCCAGCCGGACAGTCAACGTCTATCGCGCAAGTGCGCCTATGTACATGGCAGTGCTGTAACGTCACTCATAGCGACACTTAACTTAGAGAATTATTCAAGGCAACATCAGTTATTTGTTTAATCTGTTGCTTCAATAGACGAATTAAAGTTTAGAAAAATAATAAAACATACAAACCGAATCATGTTTTTGTTTTACTTCATATCGTACCAACAGAGATGTACTTCCGTTGTGTGCAGTCGTGCACACACAGTCACCATGTCATTTTCTACCGTGCTCCAGCGCTGTGATCATGCTATTTTATCCTCTCGCATCTGCCTCAGTGCTTGTGATTGTGGCACTGACCTATACCACTAATCAGGTGATCTTGTGCAGAGTGCGCAACAGCGTCTGCTGCGCGAAACAAGACAAATGCAACAGCTCGTGTGCGAGACTGTCACCAGAAGTGTGCCACGCAGCAAAAACGCGTGTTCGAGGCTCGCGATCGAGGCTCGCGATCGAGGCCTCGCGACTCCTTCGCAGCACGGCAGCGACTTGCGCCTTCATTTGCGACACGTTTTGCACTACCACGTGCACATCCCAACTATTTCTTCGCCAGTGGGCTGATCGCCAACAGATTGTCTGTCCATCGCGATGTAGCCAGTGCTCTTCATCATCCACAGCTTTGCACCCAGTCAAGCGAAAATGTTTGCCTCAACCGCTGTGGAGGAAACCGCGGCCGCTATCGATGTGATTATGAATGGCGACATTGCGGTGCTGAAGGCACGTGGCCACCGCACACAGAGTCGGAACGAAACTACCGTTCACTGCAACTACAGCGGATGAAACTGCGGTCACTATTGACGCGATCATGGATGGTGACCTCGCAGTTCTTTAGGCAAGCAGCCAACTCGGTGTTATGCGCGGTGGTAAACGCAAGAAATAGGGCTTTAAAGGCACAAATAGGCACAAAGCGTTCCGGCGTTGCTGTCATTCACGTACGATTTCAGCTGATGACTATGGCAGTGTGGACTCCGCCGCTTCGTTTTGGTTGGACATTAGCACCGTTTTGGCTCTTTTGCGTCGCACATGTGCGACGCTCCTCCCTCACCGGGCTCCGAAAGTTGTACGAATTAACCGATGTGTGGCCAAATACGTCTGAATTAACGACAGTTCAATTGCATTGAATAATGCATACATCTGTCGGGACCAGAGGACGAGTCCGAAATATCTGATTTTTCGAATTAACGAGGGTCGAATTAACAAGGTTTTATTGTATAGAAAGTGGCACTCTGTATGATTAACAATCTTAACATGGTCCTTGAAGATGTACTCATTGGGACTCCTTGGAAATCTTACTTTTGTTTTCGTAACCAGAAGAAACTATGGAATTGTCATGGAATTGTCATCTGAGTTGTGCTTCTAAAGGAAGGAGTAGTAAACAAGTGAAAGACTTGAACTAGGATGCTCAGTATGCATTTCCGAGCAAAGTGTATGTCATGCCTCATACAAAGTGTCACAGCTACACCAAATGCTTTATAGGAACGTTTGTGGACTCTGGAAGGAGTCTGTGATAAGTACAGATAGATCGCTTATAACTTAAGTTGTTGGAGCCGCTAATTTCCACACTATAACCAAAACAGCATTTTTCAAGGGCATGGGGTATGTGCAAAACATGTATACCAAGCAGCCACGTGTGTCTGGGAATCGAAGGATACAACCGGAATATGCCCTCACTTTCGTTAGCAAGGTGGTTCCTATGTTTTTTCCAAGTGCCGTACAGCCACTGCGAAGCCTTTCATTGACTCTGCAACTTTGGCCGGCGACTTCTGACGAGAAGGCGCTGGTTAGGCCCAGCCGGCAGGGATGTTGGGCGGTATGCCGTAGAGTCGTAGACGAATACACGATCTGGCACAAGAGCATGCGCACAGGCTGCACTAACGGCAGCGTGCGTGAAGCGAGGTTAGCGGGCGATAAGTCAGCAAATACTGTGAACGCATATAGCAAAAGTTGGTATGTGCACGTATTGGTAGGAACGGCAAAAGCTCGTGTGGAGAATGTTCTGAACTGATGAACTTGCGGAACACAGTTTAAACTGATAGCAATATGGAGTCAAGGTGGCACGCACAATATCTGCACTTTGTGACAAATGGCAAGGGGCGAATTTGAAATGCACTCGCGGCCATGTCTGATATCTCTGCAGTACTTGAGTTACCAAAAGCAACAAATTGATTTTACCGTCGAAATTCATTTTTATGGCCTGCCCAATTATTCGAATGCAAGACATTTTGTGACCCTCATCTATGTCCGAAAATAATGAGTCGGCAACTGTGTTTACATTCTCCACAAAAAACTGAAGAGCCGAAGAGCGGCAATTCGCACGCTGCCAGAGCAAAAGGCTTCTCCATTGCCTAGACAACCCACGCGTGCCCTTTGAGCCAGCGCGCTGCCACCACATTGTTTTTTTTTCTCCTCGTGCTTCGTGCCTTCTTTGTTCGCTCGCTCTGCATCTCCTCCTCTTCCTCCACATCGCCCTCGTCGATCTCCCCTTGGCAGGTACACCTTGTTGAGAAGCGTGCTCGCTGCCTCACTTGTCGACGGGATTTTTTGGCAACCACATTATAACCGATATTTCGTCTTGCGCAGCTGCTCTATAAGCACATGCATTCAGTTCTATGAGAGGATAAATGGGAGTCAGAAAAGACTGCATTATATCCGGTGCTGCACTGTAAGTGGCTATGTTATAAGTGGTCCGAGCTGTAATAGAGTATATTTATCAGGGATATTTTATGGCCTGTTTTCTTCTGTTAACAAAGTGAAAGCACCGAAACAAAACTTTTGTGCATTGGCCAATTTGGTGCATGTAGACCAGCAGTCGAGAATGTGGACATGCACAGTTGGACCAAAGTTAGTGGAAACACACAAGCACATGGCTAGCACTCAGCGCCATATCATATGAACACCTGCCAACTCTCCAGATTTTTTAGTAATGTTTATGAATTCGCATTGTTTTACAAATGTTGTATCAATATTTCTTTTTCGCAAATATTGATGTAACATCCGTAACACCATAAAACAAGACCAGGTTCATAGTAAATATTGGTGCAACATTCACGGAATCATACTTTAGCATGTTTGTTCTGAGACGAGCCCAAAGTCATAAACTTCACAAAATTTCAGGAGTAGCACCTAATGACTCCAGTTGGGGCCTGGAGATGCCAAACCTGTTGCTAGGCTGGAATCACCAGATACCATTTAAATTTTCCTCTCTTCTGATGGTGAAAAGAACGCAAGAGGGACAGAACTTGCTTGAAGCAAGTTATACAGACAAGTTCCTGAAGCAGGTGAAATCAGCAGCAGCAATGTCACTTACTGAGTCATTGATCTAACACCCGTGTACTTAGATTTAGATGCACATTGAAGAAATCCAGGTGGTCGAAATTATTCCGGAGTCCCCCACTATGGCGTGCCTCATAGTCAGATCTTGGTTTTGGCACGTAAAACCCCAGAATTTAATAATTTTTTTTGTCTCATGTTTGCTGCTGCTTGTGCTCGACATCTAAAGGTAAATCATTGTTAATAAAGTGTGTATGTACAGTGGAACCCACTTATAACAATATTCAAGTGCCACGAAAATTCCATTTATATAACCGGGTTGCGTGAAAAAAAATCAAAATAAAGGGATGGCATAGCTGTTGTGAGGCAACTATAATGGCGGGGAGGCCAGTGCCCCTCCCCACCACCTTCCTCCATACAGCTGCTGATTGTGTTGACTCGTTTAACTGTTCAACTCTGCTTCCCCCACACTCCAATCGCGTGTAACAAGCCGCGGCTGTAGGCGTTCAAGAATGCCACTGTTGTAACAACTGCAAAGCGGGGTCATGGGCGGCAAGTGACATACGAGCTCCGCCAAGGCATCGCTTTGGTGACCTCAAAAGGGGCCTTTCTAAAAATGCAAGAAGGTTGCCACGGCAGCCCCTCAGCTTGAGAAGTCCAGAAGAAACGCTGAGGCGAGATCACCTCAAGCATACTTCTTACTGGCTTGCACGAAAAAACCCTATGTCAGTCAGATTTGCTTGCTTTATGCAAAGCTTGCCAAAATCCTTCTCTGAGGCATCCCGGTGCTCCATGTAGTGCACCGGAAGGTCCCTCGCGAAAATGAAGCGCCCCGGAGGCACTGAATAATCTGCAGGGCCTCCTGTGACGACAACGTTGAGGCAGCCTGCCCTACCGCATCATCGCTGCCGTCATTGTTATCCTATGCAAGCACGTTCGCGACGATCACCTCATTGGTTAGAAGCACTTCACTTCCAAATCTATAGCAGTGCACTTTCTTTTCATCGGCAACGTCGTGCATTGCCGATGATCAGTGGGCAGATCAGCTGCCTTCCGCTTCGGTGGTGAGTCAAACGAGGCCGAGAAACTACGTGGACAGTAACAACTTCGACAAAACCATCAAAGACGAGCCCAAGCGCCTTAAACCGTTGGCAGAACTGCATGGAATGAGGGGCCAGCCAGCACACAATCTCGGAGCAGTGTGCAGCGCAGTCAGGCTACCAGTGCAGTTGGCACGGTCGATTCGTGTTTCAGAGGATGGCGCAGTGTAGAGCTATGGGCGTAGCCCATTCTTTCTCGGAGGGGTGAAAATGCGACGGGAGAGAGGCGCGCGAGGCTGGCGATGCGAAGAAGGCTGGAAAACAACGCGGCGGCATGTGGCGGTTCAAATTTCTTTTTTTCTTTTTTCTTTTCAAGAAGTTCGCATTCCATTACCTTTTGGCACGGACACCCAGTGGCCAGACTTCATTGTTATAACCGATAATGCGGCCTGGGGGCATTGTCTTAAGCGGGATATTTCACCGTAGAAAATGTACAAAAGTTGACGGTGCAGCAGCTTCTCATTGTTATAACCAATATATTGTTAAAACCGGTATCGTTATAAGTGGGTTCGACTGTATATCTCAAAATACTTGTGCTCAGGGCAAGCTTTAAAAAAAAAAAGTGCAGTAATATGTTTGCGAGATTTTACTAGTTGTAGCATTCACAGGTTAGTAGGTATGCATCTTCACTTCACTTCACTTCACTTTAATACCTTAAAGACCCCATTGGAGGGGTATTACATAAGGGGTGGTTAAAAAAAAATAATAAACATTAAATACAGGCGTTCGTTTTGAGATATGTGATAACAGCTTCGGTAAAGGCAGATGGGCTTGTGATGGCTGCGATGGCGTGTGGAAGGCCGTTCCAGTCCCTTGATGCTCGAATAAAAAAATATGATAGTGATGATAGAAATGATAGTGCAGGTAGCAGCAATGTGTGCACAGGTAGAAGAATGTGGCAAGCGATATTTCCACTGTGTCTTCTACTACAGCTCTAGCTGCTTCCTAACTTGCTGCAAACAGAAAGTTTGTTCGTGCCAAAAGGTGTTTTGCTTTTTTATTTATGTTCATTAGCTAAGAATACTACTTACAAGGTGCGCACAGGTCCTTGAAAACTCTTGAAATTGAAAAGTTTGTTTTCAAGGCCCTTGGAAAGTCTTGGAATTCATTTTTTCCCTTGAAAACCTTTCAATTTCTTGAGTAGTCTAGGGATCAATTTTGCGACGAGCTTCTTATGGCGGATCAGCGTGGACCCAGCAAGCTCGTCATTTTAGAAAAAGTGGTACAGTAAAAAAAAAGAAGAAGAAGAAGAAAAGCGAGACGTTGCACTCGTCCGCATCCACACACCTCACTTGCCTTTGATCCACGCACCCCACACGGCACGACTTTGTCGCAGTCACACCCTCTTGCGCTCTCTCCTTTCTCCCTTCTACCCCTTCATCAGCGCTGTTGAACTCGTGTTTCTGAAGAGTGGTATAGAGAATGGTGTGCTAGGCTGGCGATGCAGCGAAATCCTGCCGCATCGGGTGTGCGGCACCAAAGCGGGTGCGGCGGCTCGCTTTTTCTTTTTCACATGGCCCTTGCGCTTTATCTTTGAAGTTAATCTGCGGCAGATGCAGTCATCCCACTGTGGGCTTGATGCTATCAGTCGTGGCAGCGTAGTGTATGCAAAAGCTTTGCAGGTTTCTATCCATGTCATCGATGTAAAGATTTCATCGATACGGCATAAAAGCGCATCTTTGGTCGCAGACTCTCAAATTAAAAAAAAAAATCATTTTTTCCTCTTGAAATTCGTTTTTTTCCGGTTGCGCAATAACTCAAAAAGTTTTACGGCCACTTCCATGCAAGAAAAATAAGTTGGCGACTGTACTTATTTGCATAAAAGTTCCATTTTCAATATGACGAAATAAACTGCTGATTTAACCAACTTTGGTATGTCTAAGTTGTGGGGTCTCACACGGGCTCTTGGGACAAACGAACGACAACACAGTGGTACAAACAAGCAAAGGGGCATTTATTGCGCCTTTCATACACTAATGCACACTAGCCGAGTTACAATGCATAGAACATTCACACGGGCGCGCGACAAATCAAGGAAGTCCGACTCACCGCGACCCGATAGCGAGCGAATATGTTCACCCCATGCTATGATACCATCGCCTAGTCGTTCACGTGTACGGTCACGCGAACGGTGGTGCGTTCAAACGATCCGTGTTCGTCCATACCGGTGCCCCGCTCCGAGCCACGCGAGACGTCTCGCGAAGCGTGGATCGGCGCACGCGCGGGACGTCCGCGTCGCTCACCGATCCCAACCCTAAGAGAGAGCAGAGCGCCTTCAACCTTTTTCTCCCAAGTCACCCCGCCGATCGGTGGCGTTAGCATCGTGACACTCGCGCCATCTCTCGCAACGCGCCGCGACCACTACGACCGCCTCTGGCACCCAGCCGCGCGGTGAATCCGGACCACAGGAGACGCGTGAGTCGCGCATCCCCACAAAGTTTAGCTATGAACGAGAAGAAAGGGAACCGAGGGGCCCGATTTTTATTAATCATATCATATTTTTTTATTAGCCAATCATTGTTGGCTTCTTATGATAAGTTCAGCTGTGGTGTTTTGGAAACAATGTTAATGGGATGTCGCTTTGTACCCTTGAAAAAGCTGCTTTGACAGAGCCTTGAAATTCCTTGAATATCATTGAATTTCTGTCTGAGACCTGGGGGGGTATTTTGTAAGAGTCCACCTAGTGGACTGTCCATTTCGGCTGTCGCCGATTGGCTCCAGCTGCACGAGCGAGGAGACTGGCTGGCTCCTTCTTGCTCGTGCAGCTGAAGCCAATCGCAGACAGCCAAAATGGACAGTCCACTAGGTGGACCTCTTAAGTAAGTAATTTTGCTGTTGGGCTACTTGTTACATATTGTTACGGGGAGATTTACAGAAAAGGGGGTTTATTCACACTATGTACAAGGAGACTAAATGTTGGCTAACAACAACAAAGATGGCGAACCACAGTTTCACCTCTTCCTCGTCTGTTCGGCTCTATGCTTCAGCATCTTCTTTGTCTGCCGGACAATTGGCTCATAACACTACCCTCCGGCGGCGAAAGCACCGACTCGGTGCAGGTGAACGAAGGATACATGAAAAGAACAAAAGAACAAAAAAAAAACTAGCACACAAGGTATTAAGGTGTGTCCGGGGCACGATAGGGCTTGAGACAGACAACGTGTACAATGTCCTTGCGGAGAGGAGCAGAGGATGACGAAGGCAGCAGTGGAGCGATTTCATAAGTGACATCAGTCACTTGGCGGCACACGCGATATGGACCGGTGTACTGGAAGAGCAGTTTTTCAGATAAGCCAACGCGTCGTGCTGGGGACCACAGGAGAACGAGCGATCCAGGGACAAAGTGGGTGGTTCTGTGGTGGCTGTTGTAGCGAGACTGCTGGTGGATTTGGGACTCAGAAAATCGAGTGCGAGCAACTTGACGTGCATGGTCGGCACGTGCAATGGTCTCTTGAGCATATTCAGTGGGTGGGCACCCAGAAGAAGGCACCAGGGTGTCCATAGGCAATGTAGGGTTTCGACCGTATAAGAGGAAGAACGGCGAATAGCCAGCGGTCTCATGCCTGGAAGTGTTGTACGCGAATGTCACAAACGGTAGTGCAACGTCCCAGTCGTGGTGGTCGGCAGACACATACATGGCCAACATGTCAGTAAGGGTGCGGTTCAGGCGTTCTGTCAAGCCATTCGTCTGTGGATGGTAGGCTGTAGTCAGTTTATGTTGCGTCGCGCAGGATCTTAGAATGTCATCGATCACCCTGGACAGGAACTGTCTGCCACGGTCAGTGAGCAGTTGCCGAGGAGCTCCGTGCTGGAGTATGACGTTATGCAGCAAGAAGTCTGCAACGTCGGTGGCACATCTAGTGGGAAGTGCACGCGTAATGGCAAACCGCGTCGCATAATCTGTGGCAACGGCGATCCACTTGTTCCCAGAGGTGGATAGGGGAAACGGACCAAGTAAATCGAGACCGACGCGGTGAAAAGGCTCGTAAGGAATGTCCAGGGGCTGAAGATGTCCTGCAGGTGGCAGAGTCAACTTTTTTCGGCGCTGACAAAGGTCGCATGAGCCCACGTAACGGCGCACTGAGCGGGACATCCCAGGCCAATAGAAACGGCGGCGCGCGCGGTCGTACGTGCGTGACACGCCAAGATGTCCCACCGTTGGTGCGTCGTGGAGCTGCTCCAGGACAGTGGAACGGAGGTGAGCCGGGATGACTAACAACAGGTCAGGACCGTCAGGGAGTAAACTGCGATGATATAACGTGTCGTTTTGAAGTACAAAGAGGCGGAGGGAAGGATCAGGAGCGTGGGAGTGCAATTTTTCGATGATCTTGCGTAGAAACGCGTCAAGGCGTTGTTCGGCAGCGATGTTGAAGAGTTGAGAGATGGAACGAACACACGGGCTGGAGTCGCTCAGGGCAGCGTCTGGTGGATCTACTGGGTATCTGGAGAGGCAGTCGGCATCCTGGTGCAAGCGGCCAGACTTGTAAACGACGGTATACGAGTATTCTTGAAGTCGCAGTGCCCATCGACCAAGGCGACCAGTGGGATCTTTGAGAGAGGACAGCCAGCATAGAGCATGGTGGTCAGTAATAACGGTGAAGGGTCGGCCGTAGAGGTAAGGGCGAAACTTGGCGATGGCCCAAACTAGAGCGTGACACTCTCGCTCTGTGATAGAATAGTTTTGCTCAGCTGAGGAAAGAAGGCGACTGGCATAAGCAATAACGCAGTCCTGACCAAGCTGACGTTGGGCTAGAACTGCGCCGATTCCATGGCCACTGGCGTCGGTACGGACTTCTGTGGGCGCAGATTCGTCGAAGTGAGCCAACACTGGTGATGATGTCAGTATTCCTATCAGCTGTGAGAAGGCGGACGCTTGTGCAGGACCCCAAGAAAAGGTCGCGTCTTTCTTAAGCAGGCAGGTGAGGGGCCGTGCTAGTGCTGCAAAATCTTTCACAAACCGCCGAAAATAAGAACACAGGCCGAAAAAGGAACGGACGTCCTGAGTAGAGCGAGGTGTCGGAAAGTTGGCAACGGCGCTAACTTTGGCAGGGTCAGGCCGTATACCTGTAGCATCGACAAGATGGCCAAGTACTGTGATCTCGCGGCGGCCGAAGTGGCATTTGGCAGAGTTTGAAGACCTGCATTGCGAAGGATGCGCAGAATAGCCGAGAGTCTACTTAGATGACTGGAGAACGTAGGCGAGAAAATGACTACGTCATCGAGATAGCACAGGCAAGTAGACCACTTGAAACCACGAAGAAGGGAGTCCATCATTCTTTCGAATGTTGCAGGGGCATTGCACAAGCCAAATGGCATAACTTTGAACTGGTAGAGCCCATCGGGTGTTATAAAGGCGGTCTTCTCCCTGTCTTTTTCGTCAACGGCGATTTGCCAATAGCCGGACCGAAGGTCTATAGAAGAAAAGTACTGTGCGCCATGCAAAGAGTCGAGGGCGTCGTCAATTCGCGGCAGAGGGTACACGTCCTTTTTAGTAATCTTGTTTAGGTGGCGATAGTCGACGCAGAACCGCCAGGTGTTGTCTTTTTTTCTGACAAGCACCACAGGGGACGCCCAAGGACTCGTAGATGGTTCGATGATGTCCTTTGTAAGCATTTTCTCGACTTCGGTTTGATTTACGTGCCGTTCAGTCGCAGACACTCTGTAAGGACGCCTATGGATGGGACTGGCGTTGCCGGTGTCAATGCGATGAGTCACAACTTTCGTCTGGCTGAGATGGGGCGAAGCAAAATCGAAAACGTCGCTGTAAGCGGCTAGCAAACGACGAAGGTCGTCAGACTGAGCAGCCGAAAGGTCGGGGGCGATCATGGCGTCAAAATGTGCATCAAATGAAGTACTAGTGTCAGGGCTTCCAGGAGACAGGGGCGCATCCATAGTAAGGGCCACAGGGTCGTGTGCGTCTAAAGGTGCTATATGTCCCAGCGTGATACCTTCGGGAAGAAACTGTGGAGTCCGTCCAAAGTTCAGAATAGGGATACATGCCCGGTTCGCAGAAACAGTCACAACAGAGTGAGGGAGGGCTGCCTGCCTTGTTAAAAGAGCGTCTAGGGAAGGAGAGATGACGTAGTCGCCGTCACAAATGGCGGAATCGGAGGTCAGTGTGACATACGTCGCGGCGGCTGGTCGAAGGCGAACAAACTCGGCGACACATAAACGCGGCTGTGACTCGGTGGGGAGATCGGGTACAAAAGGAAGTTCCAACTGGAGAAGGCCAGAAGAGCAGTCGATGAGGGCAGAATGGGTACTCAGGAAGTCGTGGCCGAGGATGACTTCATGTGGACACTGCTGCAGAACGGCGAATAGAACTGAGGTCTGGTGACTGGCGAAGCTCACACGCGCAGTGCACATCCCAACGACGCAAGATGTGCCGCCGTCGGCTACACGAACGACAGTCAACGCCGCGGGCGTCAGAACCTTGCGGAGACGACGAGAAAGGCGAGCGCTCATAACCGATAATTGCGCCCCCGTGTCTATGAGCGCCGAAACAGGCACGCCGTCCACTTCCATGTCCAAAAGGTTTTGTCGGGTGGTCAGGGTCAACAGAGGATTTCCGGGTCGGTTGGTCAATGCAGCATCACCTCCGGGAGCTGCACCGGTCAGTTTTCCGAAGAGGGACGGCGGGGGTATGGCGACGGTGAGCGACGGTGAGCGACGGGCAATCGGTGAGCGAGAACGCCGGTTCTGTGGGGACGGCGAGCGGCGATCGTAGTGTGGAGTCGGAGCAGCAACATCACAGTGCGGCAGGTCATTGCGGGCATGAAAAGGCGAGAACCGGCTGTCTTCTGGGCGGTAAGCGTACGCGGGACGAGGAGACGAAATCTGACGATAGCGACAATGGCGGGAAATATGACCAACTCCATTGCAATTAAAGCATATGGGCTTGTCGTCATGTGTGCGCCACTGGTTTGGGTCGCGGTATCGGAGGTAGGTCGATTGTGGGCGGGGAGGTCGAAAGAAATTGTCGACCGTAGGGCTACTTACAGAACAGATCGGACGGATGCCTGCGTTCGCCAGCTCTTCGCGTACGACAGCTTGAATCAGAGATACTGCCGGGCGGGACTCGTCGTAAGAACGTATCGGGGGAACCGACGGAGACGCAGCCTCAATCTCACGCCGGACAAGACGCAGCAAGTTTTCGGTACCAGGCGGCTGGACGTCTTCACACGATGAGCTAGCGGCGGTATTAGGGAGCCGAACGAATTGTTGTGAGACACGACGGCTCTTTGCTTCTTCAAAGCGTCGGCACTCTCTTATAATGTCGTCGACCGTCGAGCAGTCCTTGTACACGAGTAAATTAAAGGCGTCGTCTGCGATGCCTTTAAGAATGTGGCTGACCTTGTCAGCTTCGAGCATCTTGTCATCGACCCGCCGACAGAGTGCTAATACATCTTGAATGTACACAACGTCCGGTTCAGTCGATGTTTGGGCCCGGCACGAAAGTTCCTTCTTGGCGGCTCGCTGGCGACCAAGTGGCTTCCCAAAGAGTTCCTGCAGTTTTTGCTTGCAAGTGTCCCAACTGGTCAATTCCTCCTCGTGTGTTCGGAACCAAACACGGGCCGTTCCCTCGAGGTAATAAATGCGCCAGGGTCTCGGAGTTGAGTCAAGACAATCGGTGCTGTGGTAGCCGAAGCTGAAGCAGCGGGCCTCTCAGTCGACATGGTCGAAGGGCCCACGAGGTTTCCGCTTCGAAGTTCCGTGATGTGCTGGTGATGTACCCCGCACCTCCACCAAAATGTTACGGGGAGATTTCCAGAAAAGGGGGTTTATTCACACTATGTACAAGGAGACTAAATGTTGGCCAACAACAACAAAGATGGCGAACCACAGTTTCACCTCTTCCTCGTCTGTTCGGCTCTATGCTTCAGCATCTTCTTTGTCTGCCGGACAACTGGCTCATAACAATATTTCTAAAATAAAAAACAACGCATAGAATGGGACAAGAAAAACTTACTTCCTTGTCCCATTCCGTGCACTGTTTTTGATTTTAGAAAGTTTCAGCCATTCTACTTTAACACAAGTACATACATAATAACTTGGTTGAAATCGGACACTACTAACCGTAATGCCAGAAGGCAATTGACATCATTACAGTGGGAAAGTAAACTTAGAAAAGCGACCCGAAGAGCTTGAAGCGTGTGTCCAACTCAGCAGCTGCTTAGCTGCCAGAAATTGCTGCTAAGGAGATTTTACCATTTTTTAGTGTATGAATGAGTAAGGTTTGCTTCCCCCTCCTTGAATTTTGGCCTTCATCATCCTTGAAATCTTTGAATTGTCCTTGAATTTTAAATCAAATGTGCTGTACGAACCTTGTATAATCCAGCTTGGGTTGTTCACATTCGTAAGAACTATGAGTGTGTTCAGGATATTATGCACAAGAATACAAATGCAAGATATGTATGGAATATTTGGCAAGCTATTGTCATTCATGCAGTCTTGACCCCAATTTTTCTTTTGAGCTAAGCCATCATTAGGTGGTCAGTCAATGATGATTGCTTGGAATTTTATTTTCTATAGGGAAGTAGCATAATGTTAAACTTTTAACAGACCTTGATGTAATGTTTTTCTTTTCCTTTAGCTATATTTTGTATGTCCCTTAAACATTTCCACTGAATATCTTTTTAGTGATATTGCATGAAATCTTTTAGTGATATTGCATGAAATCTTAGTCTATCATTGTCTTTTGTCATAACATTGCACCTTAGCAGCCTTTACAAGTTGGGCATCTGTGCTCAATGCTTTGCACTTAATGCTCATGCGATCATCTACATATGCATGAGCTTGAGTGTGCTGACAGATTCAAGTGGCCTCAGTATGTCATCAAACTTTGTGGATTATGTAATGGTTAACACAATCTCACGATAGTAAAGTAAACGAGACATTGAGTATGTCTTTGAGTGTGATTCGCGTGCATTGGCATTGCCGTTTATGTGATGTCGCTTTTGTGTTAGCTGGCTGGTTTTTTCATATTAATCCAGTTCTACCTGAACTAGCAGGAAAATGTGTAAAGGGCACTTCTTGAGATAGACTGGTTGATGTGCACCACCACTGGGCATGGTGTTGCGCTGCTAAGCACGAGGTTGTGGGATCAGATCCTGGCCTGGCGGCCGCATTTCGATGGCAGCTAAATGCAAAAACACCCGTATCTCGTGCATTGGGGGCATGTTAAAGATTCCTTGGTGGTCAGAATTAATCTGGAGTCCACCACTACGGAGTGCCTCATAATCGAATTGTTGTTTTGGCGCCTAAAGCTCCAGATTTTAAACCACCACTGGGCTTCATAGGTGTCTAGATGCTCTGTGGTTATTGAGAAGGCCAGATACCACTTCAAAATCATTGTTGCTAAAGCCCCTTGCAGCTGAGCCCCCTGGCTTCACTCTCATAGTGCAGATGCTCAACCACTAAGCCGTTACTGCTGGGCATGAACTGCCCTCTTGTGCATGGCTTGCGAAATCAGGTGCCTCAACGTGAGAGTTGTCCTGCTTCTTGATCAAGATAGACTTTGCGGAAAATTTTTGCTTAGGTAGGGCCAAAAAAAAATTAAAAAGTGTTCTTCTTGTAATCAAAAGATCCTTCTTTTAACAGCGAAGCTGTTCTAACTAACCGTAAAAAGTGGCGCCTGCTGTTGCAAAGCCTCGCCGAGCTGTAACGTCACTGCATTGCCTAGCAACCACCTCGCAGAGCAGCATGTGCTTCGCCTCCTCTCCGTGCCGTGCACATGTTGCCTTGACATGGGACGTTAAAAAGAGGGAAGCAGAGCATGCGCGCGGCGCGCACTATTCTCGGGAGAGGGAAAGAGAAAATGAGAGCGAGATAGAGAGGAGAAAGAAATCGTAGCAGCACCAACAAGCCAACGCGCAGAGCTGCTGCCGACGCCTTCCGCGTCGCCTAGCCGTGCATGCGTCGAAGCAGTAGCGATGACATCACCTCGCGTTGCCTAGTAACCGCCGGCACAGGTAGACACGGCTCCTGCCTGCCCGCGTTTGTGGCATGCTAGGAACGCTGTCGCTTGTAGGTGCCGATGCGTCCCACGCTAGTCACGCGAAATGTCGCGAAAGGGAAGGTACCTCCAAAAATGATCGCTTGAGAATACCTTCCCTACATGCATAGTTAAGTTAAACCAAGGTAAGACTTAGCAGCAGCAAGTTAATACCTAGCAGTAGCAGCCAGTAAGACTTGAGGATTGAGACTTTCACTGTGCCTAAGCTTTGCACAAACTTACCCACTTTTTTTTTTTTTTTTTTACTTGGGTGCCATTGCACGATCATACTCGTGCCTTCACCGTCATCATTGTTGTCTTTGCCTTTCTTTTGTAACACAGCACGTGCACCTCATGACAATGTGTTAGTCACTCACCTATCACGGATAGGTGAGCAACTGCTGCATTAGTTCTTGCCCAAGGGGTGTGCATTTTAGAGGTGAAATTATGCGCCTTAGTATGTGGATTTGAATATTGACTGCAAGTTTGTCTTTTTATAGCTTTAGCCTGACACCTCATTGCTTGTAATATGACCAGAATATTGCCCTGCAGCATCTTTTGGCAATTATTTTTCAACTTGTCATCTGCAGGCAAAGGCAAAGAAGGAGACCATGAGCGACGTCATACCAAAGGCTGTAACTGCAAACGATCTGGCTGCCTAAAGAACTACTGTGAATGCTATGAGGTAAGGGTGACACAGGTTGGTGTGGCTATCGGGGAGACATATACAAGATACTCAAAGTATTTTAAGATAAAATACTTAAGGGGAAATGCTACTCGGAAAACATTTTCTTCAAATATTTGTGACAGCTGGATGAAAGTTTCACCACTTACAGAGTTTGAGCTCTTCTTTTCAAATCTGCTTTTTGTTTTTTGATAGCTCATGTGGGTAATTTTTTGCACACCATGCATTTGTAAAAACAATGCATTTTTGTGCAGGCTTAGGCGATAACAGTGAACACAAGAAAACAGTAAGAAATAACTTGTATTGCTCCCAATGAATTGGAGAATTCAGTAAAGCAAAAAAATGTAGTGTAACATCTGTGTTTTAGTCTAGAAAAAGATTCCAACGCTGAGGTTCAGTTTTGCCATTCTCAACGAAGAAAATTCTGAAATTTTCTTACTGAACATTTTTGTGGAAAGCTCTGAAAGTTATTTCTTTGAATTCAGGACGTGTTATAGCATAAGCATGCCAAATTTCATTATGATCAGACTACATAAAGTGCAAAAATTTTAGTGCACAAACTCTAGAAATGCTACAAAATGAAGAACTGAGAGAAACATGTTTGAAAAATTTTTAAAAAGTCTCGACGCTAGGCTTTGGCGGGGAAACATTTTTTTTTCTTCATATTTTCAGCAAGAATGCGGCGCTGCCGAAGTAGGGATCTGGGAGAAGAGGGTTAGGCCTACATCCCTGCGAAAGTTCAAGAGCAGGCAATGAGCGAAATGCAGCGTGTGTGAAATTCGATAAATTCGCACTTTCACAAGCCACCACGAGTGCCTTTTGCATTTTTTACTAACTTCTAGTTGATTCTCAGCTTTGATTTTCTTAATACATAAAAGAGGGGGAGGAATACAAAACACAACAAAACACAAAATCGACGTTTTTCTGAAAAAAAAATTCGGTTTTTCTACCTTCATCTCCCCTTAATACTAGGCAAAACATTTACTCAGTAAAGTGCTAATACCCAAATTTGAAATGTATCTAAGTGAATTAAAAAATACTGAGAAAAGTATTTCGTTGCTTTTATGATACTTCCAATATAGAAAGCACTCCACAAACAAAAGACTGACTACATCATTGCAGCATTTTATTTTGTCAAACAAAGCAAAGAGACCAATTACCAAAAACATGCTTGCCTTCAGAAACAGCTGGTTTTGAAAAATTGTGTTTGACAACCTGCCCTCTCTTTGAAGTTATAGCCGCCTACACTGAAAGCTCCTTTGTGATACAGCAACGTTGTGCTTGAGAAAGAAATACTGAAAGGAGGAGTACTGCAATATCAATGTCACATCTTGGTCCCCACTGTTGTGCTCAAATTAGGAGTACCCGCCGCGGTTGCTCAGTGGCTATGGTGTTGGGCTGCTGAGCACGAGGTCGCGGGATCGAATCCCGGCCACGGCGGCCGCATTTCGATGGGGGCGAAATGCGAAAACACCCGTGTACTTAGATTTAGGTGCACGTTAAAGAACCCCAGGTGGTCCAAATTTCCGGAGTCCCCCACTACGGCGTGCCTCATAATCAGAACTGGTTTTGGCACGTAAAACCCCATAATTTTTTTTTTTTTTTTTTTTCAAATTAGGAGTGTAGTTTTGGTGCAGTGGAACTTTCAGTGTTGTCTGCTGGTAAGTTGAAGTCCTCATCTTGTGCCCAGCTTTGTTGCTCCTTTTCATTAAGTGTGGAGCAAATCGTCTGCAGAGCAAGTTTGCTGCCAAAACAGTCATGCCAACACGAACGCACACAGGTATCATGAAAATAAAAGGCAGCCTTTCTGCTTTTTGTGCACTGATTTGTGACATCTTTTACAACATTGGCACACAATGACATCACAGTAATGGTTCTCAAAATAACAGTACACGCCATGACTCAAGTACCGAGGCAGTGTATTCCTGCATCTGGAACTAGTCAACTTTGCTTGAAGTATCTTGCAGAGTATCTTAAAGGCGTATGACTTATTTTTGCTCTTCCTTTTATGCATTAAATGAAGGTCTGGGACCTCTAAACCCTATAAAATATTCGCAAGCCTGAGAGTTCCCTAAATAATTGAAATATAAGCTTTTATACAGCCCTTGTTTAGTTTTGAATCTACTGGGTTGCGACGTCATGATGCAGAATTTGGTCACATGGGAGCAGAACATTGCAACATTTTGACACCCTTCAGCTCGCTCGGTCATCTGTAATGCTGCTACATCGACCCTCACAGTGAGTAGCAGCATAGGAGGTGACCGAGCAAGCTGCAGCAAGTGTCAAAATGTCACGATGTCCTGCTCTCACATGACCACCGTCTGCATCATGATGTCACAATACAGTAATCTCCTGGAAAATTAAACTGAAACTGACTGTAGAAAAGCCATTATATTATTACTTAGGGCGCTCAGAGGATTATCAGTATTTTTTGTTGAGCTGAGAGGTCTAGGACCTTCATTTAACACAAAAAATAAAAAATCGAAATTATCATGTCAGTACTCTTTAAATAAAGAGCACTAAATACCACCGAAAATTACTTCAGTTGCTGTAATAAATACTGTTTTACGGAAGTATTTCTGAAATACAAGATACTCCCAAAAGTATTTAAATACAGTATCTTGAGTAGAACATTTCAGGTACCTACAAGTCTGCTGTTGGGCTACAGATGTGCTGAGGCTTTGAGGACCTGTGTGTAAATTAAAGTGTGAGGAAAATGTGTGTTCTTTTTTTTTTTTTTGAAATTTTTTTCCTGCAGACTAGGTACAGTAGAACCTCGTTGATACGATTCTGCATAAAACGTTTTTCGGGACAATGCATTTTTTTCTTTTCCTGATAATACAATTTGGTTGGATAATACGTTGGATGATACGATTTTCGGATGATATGCTTTATTTTGTGGTTCCCGTGAAGGTCGTATCAACGAGATTCCGCTGTAGTTCACTTATCAACCTAGCCTTGGCTGGCACTTTTCTATGGGGGAGGGGGAGATGCAAAATGCACGCAGAAAAAAAGTGCCTTCCCCATCACGTGAGCTGTGACAAGCATTCATCAAGCTTGACATGAAACATGATTTTTTGCAAATGTGGCAGTTTATTCCTTGTATACTGCACTGCAGCCAGATTCAGAGCAATTCGGATTATAAGGTAAGCCCTCGTAAAGTCGAAATTCTTTTTCGGTCGTTTTGCCAACCCATGTGTTTTTCTCCCTTTATCTCGAAAAGTATTGGCACCGGACTCTGGATATCTCAAAGTCTTGACTTCTAAAACAGGGCAGTATCAGCAGCATCGCTTGCACTTGCTTGTCACCCAGCAGCAGCTCCCTAGCCAAGCGAGACACCACCCTGGGCTGCGCTCTCACTTTTCCTTTTTCCCTTCTTTCTATCATTGCTCGTGCCGCCCACTTGCTCAGCTGCTCTCTGCCATTTTGTTGTGGCCTCGCGTAGTGGCAGGTAGCTCGGGAGTCTGTCTTTTTTCTCTCATCTAGGATGTTGGCAGTGACGCATCAATGTTGTGGTCAGTGTATTAATCGTGACCTTGATAAAGATGATCAGCAGTTTTGAGCAGGCATGATCAGCCCACACGCTGCGCCCAATAGAAGTCAGCATGCAAGCCCACAGCGTTTCAGCGAGGTCACAGCTTGAAAGGATGCTCGCTTCATGCTTGCGGGACAGTGAGGTGTAAATGCTGCGTCACTCGTGGCTGTCTGCTAAAGGCGTGACAATTGCGTCTTTCTGCAGTCCAGCTTTGGTTTTCGAAGTGATATATTGTCCATAATTTAATACGATGCAGAAAATAGCAGCATCAGCTTTTTGGATGTCTGGAACTGGTTTTGCTCGGATGACTGGCTTTAAATATTGCATTAGGATCAATCGTCCTGACTCTGTGCCAAGCACGTTGTCTTGGCACAGTGCCAATAATAACATTGCCCGTCGACATTGATGTGTCAGGTGCCGATCACACGAAAGTGACCAAGAATATTTACTGACTTCATTTTGGAAAGGCTCCATGTGGTCTATGCGCGGCCACCAGGCTTCTATTTTCATTATTTTGCTTATCTCGAAATTTCTTCCAGTTTTTACAGCTTCAAGATAACGGGGTTTTACTGTATACAGTAAAACCTTGCTATAACAAAATTTATAGGGTAACTGCACTTAGTTTCTTATATTCATTACAGTGTAGACCGCTTATAACGTAAGTCGTGGGAGTTGTAAAAATCCACGCTATAAGCAGTACCGCGTTATAACCAAAGCATGCTTTCTTTCGGCTTTTGCTTATGCCAAATGGGCAACCCACCTTTTAAACACAATGTACTACATATTTCACCCACACACACATGCAGCACAATCGCAACACAGCACAGAAACCCAAATTCTCCTGACAAGTGCGTCATCAGCGGAAGAACACTGTTATTTTCGTCTGGAGACCGGTCTCCACGCGCACGCCCACGCTCCCACTCCTGAAAAAGAAATACGAAAAAAAAGGAGTGCGCTACCGTTCTACCCCGCACTCCGCGCACCCTGATTGGACGCTGCTATAGTGATGAAAACACACGCCCTCCTTCCTCCAAAGTCTCCCGCCCTTCTCCTCCTTTTTGTTTCGCTTTTCGCCGCTGGTCTCCACGTGCGTGCCCACGCTCCCACTCTTGGAAAAACAAAGGAAAAAAGAAAATGCTGTATGCTGCCATATGCTGTATGTGTGAGTGAAAGCGCGCGAGGGACGCATGCTTTCACGGAGAGCGAACGTACGGCGGAGAGCAAACGCGACGACTCTTGCCGTGCGAAAGGCCGTGGGGGGATGCGAGGGAGGAGAGGCGATGTTTAGCTGTAGCACTCAATGCATATCTTGCGACCGGGCGTAAAAGGAACTGGCGGTTCAATCTCCCACACGAAAGGAGGAAAGCGCGAAGGCAGTGCGGGAGGGAGGAGGTGCGGCTTTTACTCTGCAAGCCACTACGTACTTGTACTTTGCGCGCCTCAGTGCTGTCACGCGCACCGTATCTTGAAAGCAATCTCCACACGGCTCTGACCTTTGTATGGGCTGTGCTTTTGCCGCTCAGTTTCCGTTGAAGCGATAGGCCATACGAACCTTCGGTCGCTGCTCCTGCCACGTTTGCTCATGCCAGCGTTTTTACAGTGCTTGTCTGCAGTCATCGAGTGTGATCTATTCATGTTTGCTTGTGCGTGCTGACACCATGCTTGTTAATTCAGTTAGTAAGCGGATGTGTTCAAGTTTATGCAGGCGATAAAACTACTATCCTTACTCCGTACCACTCTACTAGTTAATTTGCTATCGCAGTTGATGCTTCGCCTTTTGGGGGAAACTGCGACCTTTTCACCGCTAGTCTTCACGTGCGCGCGCGCCCGCGCTCCCACTCCTTCGCGTTTGCGTGCCAGGCAACCGTGCGGGCCGTGCTCAATGCCTCCTAGAAAAGGCGGCGCTCCGTGCGCTGATTTCATGGTCGCGTGCTTAAAAGAACCACGCTATAACCGGTATTCTGCTTCGCGCACCCACGCAATAAACGGTCTGCCTATACATTGAGTTCTATGGGAGATATATTGGAGGTAAAAAAAAACCATGCTATAACCAGTCCCACACTAAAAGCGGTTCCATTATAAGTGGTCTGCACTGTACTTCACTGTAATGGTTGTCCGCACTGACATGGTTGGCATTGCCTACCTCGAAAGGGCCGAGTGGGGTGGGCTGTTAGTAACCACTGGGTAAGCCAATGGGAAAATCCGCTGTGTACTGCCGAAGAATAGCAAAGGACTGTTTTCTGCGTCTTTTACGATTAGGTGACTGCTTTCTCTGATGCAGCTGTCAACACTAATTCATCTTTGTCATCGTCATGCAGGCACTGGTAGCACCGTAACAAGTCTTACAGTGTTTAGTGAGTGAGTGTTTAGTTCTAATTTTATTCTGGTCTAATTGTGCAGTATTAGTGCAGTAATGGAGTGAGGCTCAGAATATTCATTAGGTATAGGTCGCCTTGTTATAAAGTATGCGTCCATTAGGGCACTAAATAAGACAAAATTAGAGGGCAGAAACAAACCAAGCTTTATTTTGACTGTCTGTGCCTTGGTTTAATTGCTGCAGCACCGTTCTACAGGTTCGTAGGTAGGAAAATCACCTCAACGTGTTCCAGCACCAGGATCTTGCTCTGTGGCAGAACAGTTGTCCACAATGAGAGCAATTTTGCACTTCTAGGCCGGTATTTTGTAGCGATGCCTTTAAAGTAATAATGCCTTTTTGCGCTTATCGCGCTTTGTCAGTGATCAGAGCTACGGTCTGCTCGCGTTATCAACGGGATCAGCCAGCCATGAGCGGTGGATGATAAGACTTCCAAAATAAGTCATAAGGCATCGCTACAAAATCGCGGCCCTAGAACCTCAACATTTCTTTTTTTTTTTTCGCCCACATTTCAGGACCAGTCTTGGAAGAAATTCAACATTGGACATGCTTGTTGCCAACTGGAAAAGTAACAATAGAGTCCGTGGGGGCATGTTGCAAAACTTTGTTCAAGAGACCAAAATGTGACCATAGATGCCAAATTACAGTATTTTGTTATACAGGCAAATTCGTATTAAAATTATTCGTTGTACAGTCAAACCTCGATACAACGAATTATCATATATGGTGAAGTAAACGCAATCAACTTTCGTTATTTCAACATTGATGGGATCGACAAAACTGAATGAAATTTACGGCGGGTCAAATTAAACGATGCAGAAAAACTGTCATAACACACTGTTGATTAATTTAGCAGTATTTGTCCGACTCTAAGACGCCCCTGAATCAAACGTGCATCCTATTTCTATTGTGCAAAGTAGAAATATAACATGCACCCCATTTTTTAGCATGAAAAATGGGCAAGGGTCTAATATGTGTAGCACAATGGTGGCCGGTTTCCTAAAGTCAGCTTCGGCACAATACAGCTGCGTTAAATTACAAAGCATACCAGTGTCGCGAACGAGGTTTCCGGTTAAATTTTCTTGGGGGGGAAAAAAAAAATGGGCGTGCATTGGAATCTGGTAAATGCCGTAATCAGACATTGTCGGCTACCATTATTGTTTGAAAATCCTCCTATGGCCAGCCAAAAATGGGCATTTTCGATGGGAGATGGCTCACGTTCAACACATTCACTGTCTCCTAAGCTCTGCCGAAACAAGCCCTGCCAGTAAAGGAACTGCTATTGGGGTCACCATATGGGTCAGGCGCATGCATGCTGACTGGTCAAGTTCGAATTAACTGGTTAAGGCCAATTTTAGGATCGTAATAAAAGTTTGGGCCCATAGAAATGCATGGACGCAGGCTGGGACTTTCGGTCGGGGTCGAATTAATCAGAGTCGAATAAACGGAAGTCTGCTGTATAAAATTTGGTTGGCCATACTTTCTCAATGGGATATTTTACTGCTATAATGAAATCGAAAATGTGGTATCCAACTTGGTATTGGTTATAGCGAAGCAAATGTTTGCTTTCAGGTGCCTCAAAATATATACTATTCTGATAACAAAAATGTCAAATGCAGTCGCCGACTGATCTTTCAGACTTGTGCGATTATTTGGACTTCCCTGAGGCACCGCCACCTACCCCTAGCACTAAAATAATAATAACCTAAATTTCGTACGCTGCACAAAGTTTTGGGCATGGCCTGTGTGCACGATGCCGTAAACATGACTGCCATGAATAACAAAGCCGTCACGTCGACCGGCACGAAACCGCAACTTTGGTTGCCGACTCTTCAACAAAACGGCGCTAGTTAGGCTTAGCGTCCTAAGCATTACGGCTGGCAAAGGGGCTGGTGACAAGCTGTTGCTGCAAGCTCGCCGTCAATATGTTTGCACTTGTAGACTTTATCGGCGATCAAGAAAGCCATCACACAGGCTAGACTGACAACCAAAGTAGCAAATTACAGATCTACGTTCGGTTCCCTCCATGTCCAAAAATTCTGTTGGCGGCAAAACTCAGCAATAGCAAAAATGCACACGTACTGGACACAGGTCCATGTTTTGGCCTGCGGCTTGGCTCGTTGGACCGCTGTCTGCATGCCAGCATGCTAATCCTGTGTCATGACATTCATTGTATGGTTGCATATTCACAGCGATGCAGAGCGCTCATATGTACCGTACTTTGCGCATATAACTTGCACCAGAAATTAGAAAAGTTTAACAGTAAAGTCAAGGTGCGCATTATATGGAAATGTTGCTTTGGTGTGTGGCTTCACGGCGAAAAGCGTGACGCCGACGGGCCATCAAAATTCGCAGGAGACCTTTGCTGGCCCATTGGAGGCGGCTTGGACGCGAAGGAGAGGCACATCTACCCGCTTGAGCGTTGCAACTTTGTGTCTTTATTGCCGCGTCGCAATCCCTGCCCCGATACAGGTGGCGCCACCAGACAGCTCATAGAATATAGGTGGCGACCACAACACCTCCTTCCTTTATGAACTTGTAGCTTTTGTTGCACCACTTACAAGTTCAGTCGCACGGGCTGAACTACGCAGCGGCCACTCCGTGTCCTCACAACACTGCTGTCTTCAGAGCCACCAACGACCTCTGGTACTCTGGTCGATGCAGCGCCTAGAATGTCCGCTGTCGAATCTGCAGATGAAGTAACCTGCGTTGTGTCTGTAGACGCTTCAGGGTCTGTCTGATTCTCCTGTGAGAACCCCGACAGGTGTCGCCGGTTACGCTGCAGGACTGTTCCTTGATCTGTCTCCTCGATGTAACAGCGAGGTCGTTGGCCCTTACTCAACACAGTTGCTCAAACTCCTTCAGGTCGAACCCAGACTCGTTCTCCCATTTCTAGTGCTGGGAGTGGCCTAACCCGATGACGCTGGTTAAAGTTGCACTCACTTTTCTTCTTGTAAGTTGCATCTCTTGTTGCCACAATGTCTCTAGCAGGCCAAGCCGGTTGCAGCAACTGTTTCGTCTGGCGAATGCGAGTCCCGAGTTGTCTGCCCATTAGGAATTGCGCGGGGCTGAAGCCATTCACACTTGGTGTGTCCCTATAGCTACGACCGTAAATACGACCGTAGAAGCTGTTGACGATCGAAGGGTAATAACTTCGCGGAAGCGAGAGTAGTAATCCACAACAAGCAGAAATGTTTGTCCTTTACTGTGGAAGAGGTCCATACCAAGAACTTCCCTTGGGCTACCCGGTAAAGGTGTGGAAATAAGTGTCTCTGTTGGATTTATGCAAGTATATGCACACTGCTCGCATCTGGCTACAATGGACTCCTGAAATCCCCAGCCACCACACTGATTCTCTAGCTTTCGCTTTACACCGGTTTACACCTTGATGACAATCGTGCAGTAAATTCAGGACTGTAGGTCTCAAGAAAGTGGGAACCACTATGCATGGGCCTTTGAGCAGAAGACCATCAAAGACTGTGATTTCGTTAGCTACGGCAGCATACTTCGTTGAGTGCAATGGCAGCTTCTTCTTCTGAGGCCAAGCATGTTGGGCGTATGATATGAGGGATGTACACTCACCATCCATGCTTTGGGCTCTCTCGATGTCTTGCGGAGTCAACGCCAAAGTTGAGGATGTGTTGTTAACAACTTCCGTTGCAAATACTTCTACCGTGTCCAGAGGAGACGCAACATTGGGCAGCATCTTCGAGAGAGCGTCCGCAGTTGCTAGTAGTTTCCCTGGAACATACTGCATGCCGAGGCCTTTGAACAGTTCCGCATGGTGCTGCGGCGGAGGGGTCGCTACGCCTCTTAGGAATCTGACGAGGTCGAGTGCTTGAAGTGCTGGGAAACCTAGTAGTGGAGTAGAGAGAGACTGCACCACATACAGTCGCTGGGCACTTGTTTTCCCTTGCCAGAGGAGCTGGGTGACGTACGATCCAAGTACTCAAAGCGGTTGACCTCCTGGACCTGTCAACAGATTGTCCACTTGGTCGAGCTGTGGAGGCACTGTAGGGAAACCTTCCGGCACTGCTGAGACTTCCGCACCAGAGTCGGCTTTGAAAGAGGCATTATAATTGTCTACCTTGACGTCCACATACTTGGCGTTCTCAGGCACCACGACAGTATCCAGGCAAATAGTAGCAAGCTTGGTCGGCTTTGCTTTGCGGGAACGACATACCACAGTGAAATGTCCTTTCTTTCGACAGTGATTGTAGAGCGACGCATGTGCTGAGCATTCTGAGCGTGGATGCAAACAAGGCCCGCAGAAAGAACAAGTAGCGTCGCCGGAGCGTTCCACCCTGGGCGGCGCGTCTCGCTGCCTGGCATCCGAGCTTCGAGGGGCTTTGCAAAGTTTGGCTGCGTCTAGTTGAACAGGCGTGGAACCTTCTGCAATTCCATTTGCCGCTTTTTCTTTGTCGGCGTCTTCCCATTGTCCAAGCATTCTTTAGCGTCAACTTGGAGATACAGCACAACTGATCCGAGAGACGAGCGTCTCTTAAGCCTACTATGAATGGGTCCCGCACGAGACACTCTTCGATTTGGGTCGACGGGTAGTTGCAACGCTTGACTAGTCTGCACAGTTCTGCGTAGTAAGCGTCAACGCTTTTGCCCGATTCTTGAGTACGCTTGTGAAAGCGAGAAGATTCATAGAGCTCGTTAGCAGGGTGAACAAAGTGCTGCGTGAAACGCTGGACGACGGTCTCGTAGGATAGCAGTTCTTCCGCAGAAAGCGAAAAAGTATCGAGCAGTGGACGACTTTCGGGGCCCATACATTATAAAAGTGAGCGTACTTGCACTTCAGCTGAAGCGTGGCAAACTCCAGAGACAGCTGCGTAGTCTCCATAACGCGTTTTCCATGTTGTCCAAGACGCAGCATTGGTGAAGTCGAACGCGTCGGGTTGCCGAAGAGAAATACCGAGCCACTTGGAATCGGAAGTCTGATGCTCGTTGGCCATGGTTTCTTCTGCCGTGTCGCTCTTCTGTATAGATGAAGGCGAACGAAGGCATTCGTTCGGTCACTTCTGACACCGTGTGGAGTGTTGAGGCGGCTCAGACGCAGCATGCGAAGGAGAGACACGTCTACCCGCTTGAGCGTCGCAACATCAAGTGTCTTTAGTGCCGCATCGCAATCCCTGCCCCGACACAGGTGGCGCCACCAGACAGCTCACAGAATATAGGTGGCGACCACAACAGCTTGCGTTCTTTTTTTACGTAAATGTGATTGCGCTTTTTTTTTTTCCTCTGATATTTCTCTTTATGCTTATAACGAATATAGGACGTACCAAAAGTATTTTTATGGCCGATGCAACTTCGTTATTGAGTTATTATGAGGTTTGACTGTAGTGGTATTCACAATACATGTACAAGATAGCACGTTGACCAGGGTTCATTGTCCTCCTTCATTATACAGGTAATTTTGTAGTAAAGTGCTATGGCATTGAATGTGCACAACCTTCATCTAAGGTGCACCAAACTGTGTACAGAGAGTTTAAGAGAGTTTGGGAGTCGGCGTTAGTAGAGTTTGTTGCGAGGTGATAGTGGTAGAGTGAATGCTTTGATGCAAACTTGGCAGCATGGCCGGTTTTGCATGTTGCCATGTAGTCAACAGCTTGCGGGAGTTTTGAACTACTGAATTAGGCAAGTTGCAAGCAGACTTGACTGTAAAGGTTGCAAGTTGAAGTCAATGAAACTTCACTTTATTGTGCACTATGCCAACTAATGTACATAAAATTGTGCCAATGAGATTGTGGATATGTTTAGGTATCATTTCACAGGTTTTTAAAAAAGTCTGAATTCACTCTTCCAACTATGATGGATTTGACCGCTTGGTACACTAAACTTCCTTCTTTGCCCCATCCTGCAAGAGAAAGGTACATGATGTCAGAGCTGTGTGCTACCCTTTCTCAACTATCTCAGCGCCTGCTGCAGTAGCTCAGTGTCTATAGCGTTGCACTGCTGAGCTCAAGATCTCTGGTTCGATCCCAGCTGCGGCGGCCGCATTCTGATAGGGTGAAATGCAAAAAAACACTTGTGTACCATGCAGTGGGTGCACATTAAAAGAGCCCGATGTGGTCAAAATTAATCCAGTCTCTCCCACTACGGCATGCCTGATAATCGGATTGTAGTTTTGTCTTGTAAAACCCCAGAATTTAATAACTCTCAGCATCTAATCTTAATGACCAGTAAATTGGCTTTCATACCATTTCCGGAGTTTTGGGTGGTACTGTATATTTTTCTCTCCAAAGCATCCTAGATCCTGGTGTCGAAAGAAACTTCCAGCGTGTAGCAACTTATTTGGCACCCTGTATAAAATTTATATCAGCACTGAACGTTTACTTTTTCAGCATAGGTCTCATGAAGGCCGACTGCCCTATTATGCCACTTTGCATATTATGGGGAAATATTTCGAATACATCATGCAACCTACATGGGTAATATTGTATGTCACTTTACTTGGCTGTGGGACATTCCACATTGTTTAGCAATATACTCCCATTTCTTGCAACTTGCTGTGTTATTTGTGTTCAGGGCAGAGTCATTGCTGCAGTTACGTACGGTAATAGATGAACAAGCAACATTTGAGTGTATGACTGCCTTGCCCTATTTACCAACCTATTGTAAAGAATGAGAAATAAGAGAAAGATTAATGTAACCTCAGCATGTGCTCGTGAGGCTGCATGAAAACCAATTTTGTGGTATTTAAATGTTTTTAGCCTGACTAGTTTTATCTTTGCATTTAATATGTTGGTATCCGTGTCAAAGTGTGGTAGATTAGTACTGCTAGTAGGGACACCAGAAACCAGCACTGTGAGGTATTCAATATTGGGGCCTCAAGTATGTCGTTGCAAGCAAGTTGGTAGCGTAATAGCCTTGTCCCCGCTGCACTGGAATCAGCACCCTAGAAGTTGCACTACTTTTCGGTTATGCACAGTGACATTTCAAACTCTACATGCATGTGCAGTTCTTTTTCTGCATAGGCAGCCATGAGCCACTAAAGTTGGGCTTTAATCTTATGCTGTATGCATGCCGTAGTTTTTTGTGTTACGCTGCGATGTTGTTAGCTGGCTGTCAAGTGCTTAGTGAAAAATTTCGTGATGTTACGGGGCACCTGAGTTGCCTTTGGAGATCAATAGTGCAGTACTTCATTCAGTGTATTAGCTTGTTCTTCGAGTCCATATTTCACCTCACCCATGCATGTGAAAATGCTTGCAGTGACCCATGTTTTCTTTATCGTTACAGGCCAAAATCCTTTGCAGCAGTATGTGTAAATGTGTTGGCTGCAAGAACTTTGAAGACAGCTCGGAGCGCAAGACATTGATGCAGTTGGCAGATGCAGCTGAAGTGCGTGTGCAACAGCAAGCTGCTGCTCGAACCAAGATGTCAGCCTGTGACCTGCCCATGCGGCCGGCTCCAGTGTCGGTCACAGGGGAAAGGTGAAATAACTTTACGGCTTGTTCTGTGTATAATAGTGTTGTGACATGCTGAGGATGTAACAACTTTGCAGCTCCACAACTCTTGAAAGTGACCTTCCACCAGAAGCTAGGCTTGTGTATTTCGTCTGTTGCTTACGCAATGTGTAGTGTGGAGAATAGGTAATTTCAGTGTTTGTCAAACGCCAATACTTTGCTAAATTATGCCCATCCAGTTGTGCCTTTCAGCAGCGGACGTCGTGTAGCACTGTTAATGATTGATTGATAAATCTTTACATTGAAAGGAGTGGCTCAAAGGCCTATATATACCGTTTTTTTCATGGGCGCCGCCGTATTTAGTAGGCAGTGGCGCCAGGTGCCATCTATGAGTCATCGGCATGCTGGCTTGGGTGAACGGTCTGTGTTGTATGCCAGTTGTAGGGTCGGTGGCAGTTTCTGATGTTTGTTTTTGGGCTCGCGCGGTCTATTTAGTATTACACGACTTCTTCTGCGTTGGAAACAGTTCTGTGAGACTTACTGAAATGATTAACTTGGCATGGCCGGAGGTTCCATGGCTGGCAAGACGGACAGAGCACTGGGCATAATGTATGCGTGCGTGTTTGAGCCTACAATAAGCCTCGGAGATCAGTTGTGTATTTCTATAAAAAGTTGCAGTTTTGCATGAAAGGGGAAGCATCAATTGCGATAGCAAATTAGTAGACAGCTATACAAAGCAAGGATAGTAGTTTTATCGGCCGTATAATTGTGTAAACATTCGCTTACTAAGTTAACAAGTGTGGTGTCGTGTGCAAAAGCAAACGTGAACACATCTCACTCGATGACCACACACACCCGCTGTCAAAACGCTGGAGTCGGAAAGTGCGGCGCAACAGCAAGCGAATTGACCTTTGTGCTGCCTCTCGCTTCAACGTGAACTAAGCGGCGAGAACACAGCGCACACAAAGCTATTAGCCCTCGGCGTACTCTGTCCCCATCGCAGGTCGCTTTCAAGATAAGGCCCGCGTGGCTGCAAGCATCGATGGATGATCTGTTGGCGACTAGCTCATTGGCAAAAAAATAATTACGGTGTGCGCTCGAGGGAAAAGCATACTTTGGATGAGAATGTGCGCCATGACTGTGCTGCGTATGAAGTCGTGAGGAATTTGCCACTGCGAGCACTAATCAGTCACGAGAAGACGACTTCCGCATTGTTTTGGGGCAAAATAGAAACGCGATTTAATAAATCATTCGGTAAATATAAAAGTGTTGATGTAGTAAGCATTTGTTTGTTGTTTTCTAGATACCCTCAATAATTTGACATTTGGTTAATTTAGACACTTTTTTTCGGTCTCGTGAAATTCAAATGAACAAGGTTTTACTGTATTCACAAATGGTCGCTTTGGTCGAAAAATGCCTGCTGCTTGATTTTCCAGTCGCGCGACCGGAAAATCGAGCAGTGAGCAATTGATCTAAAACAGTCGCTTTTTGACCAAACGCGGCCATTTGTGACTATTGGGGACTTGAGGATAACAGAATATTTGCGACCAGCTTGGTCGCACAACCCCCTGCAGATAGCTGGTGTGAAAGAGTACTAAATCGGCCCATTTACCACTCTAGACAAACGTGATTCAAACTGTACGAGCCACGAGGGGATAGGAAGAGTTCTTTTTCGATATTGTTTGGCTTGAACTCTACGATGCGGTCATCCGTTTTTTTTTATCATGGAAACTGTGTCCTTACAAATAGCCGCCGCATTCTTTTTATGTGATCCCCTTTGGATATTACTGCTTTATGGAGCAAAGAGGCAATGCCGCTGAAGCACAAATCTCATTTTTATCACGCTTGTTTACCAACCGCAATGATCGCTGTGTTGAGCCACGCCATCGGTCTCATACAGGAGGCTAATGTAGACATAGCATGGTAGACTATGCGTTAGAATGATGTAGGTGTCTTCACATACATGCACACACTAGTAGTATTCACAACACGGTGCATGCCCTGCGGCTGATGATGAACGTCATAAGTTTGCTCAGATTAGAAAATTTCCACATAATGTAGTTACTGATTCACCCAAAGTGTCCCGTTTTGTCGCAGCCGCTCGATGCTACAAGTATACTTTAGAAGAAACATTTGTTGAGAAAGGCTTGCAAATGAAAAAAAAAATATACATCTTGAAGAGTGGCTACGGAGTATTACAGTGAACTCTCACTTGAGTGAACTTCAAGGGACCCAAGGAAATAGTTCCTTAAATGAAAGTTCACTTAACTGACTCTTTCACTAGAATATGGAGCAGCATAGGGCACAGCAGGACATTGAGTCAAAAGTGTGAAGTGCAATTCTAGTGTGAGCGTAACAGTTACATTGCTGCCTATCTCATTTTGAAAAAAAGTCATTTTCATTTGCATGGTGCTCTTAAGGGGGGACACGGGTTGTGGCGACCAAAAATCGCGAAAACAACCTCGATTTTTTTTAAATTGCATTGTGGAATGTACAGTATTATTGCCACCTATATTGTTATATTTATACGATATGTCAATATTTTAGCCGCAATGATGCCTTACACGACATTGTACTAGCTGAATTTCAGGCTAAACTGACGCTGAAACGGCACATTTTCCGAAACGCGCGCCTGCTCTTCCACGTGTGCTAGCGCGGACATCTTGGTCTCATTTGAAAGAGCCGCTTTTTGCCTCAAATCCCGCCAGAACGGGCCCCATCAGCTATTGGCCACTTAAGAACTGCGCGCCAAAAAAGGTACCTAAACGCTCTCCTATTCGGCACTGGCGCACGTGATGAGCTTGCCTCCCAATGGCGGAACGGCATGGTCATCGTCTGCTGCGCGCTTGGAGACGCGCATTGAGACGCGCCATCTTGCCCCAGTTGTCAGTCGAGAAAGCGTTGTCGAAAACGGTGCACAAATTTCGCACGGCGGCACAAGTTGGTGCTAAAAAAGTGCGACGGACGCTCATCGAAAACTGCAAAGTGCGCTGCTCGACGCCGCAAAAGACCAGGACGCCACAACCTCAGCGTTTGATGCCAAATCGTCGATGCAGCAACGGTAGGCCTAACGACCGCAGCGGCTGCTGCGATTCAGAGTCCGTTCTGCCGCAAGCCTTGACCTTCACTCGCGGCAAGATACGATCTACCGGCAACCCTCCGAGCTGACGGAGGAAGCGGCGAAAGCCAAAGCGATCTATCCCGGCGTTATCTTCCGCTCCAGCGACGGAGAGGAAACGCGAGTTCGTGGGGCCAGTACCGACGATGCACTTCGCCCGGTGATGGACTACGTTTACGATTGTGGATTGAGTGCAGTGAACACTTATTAACGTTTGCGACGTGCAAAAACTGCAGTGGTGCTTTCGAAATCGTCCGAGACGAGCGGGAATACGAACTCGCTTGAAGCTGCGTTTATGTGAGCAAACTTGTGGAGAGACTCGGTGTGGAGCTCGCGCGCGTTGATAGTGCCGAGCGAATGAAACCCCTTTGCTGTGAACGTTTTGGCTACGCGTGCCATGCAGGCAACGGGCAACCGACAGACCGCGTTCAATGACATTTCTCGTTGATGGACATCAGCCGTCGGGCTCTTCACACGAAACCGTGGCAGAGCTACGTGAAGCGAAGCTGACGGCCCGCGGCCGATCGCGCGGCACGTAATCTGACGAAGGACTGCGGCGGTCGATTCGCGAACTTTACGCCGAACTGACTTGCGCCAGTCCCCGAAAAAGCGGCACACAGGGGCTGGAAGTCAGCAGGACTACATGCCTGGTGCCTACTAAGCTGTTCCAGCTGTAAATTTGCAAATAAAAAGGTTTTGGATGTTTTCTCACTTTTCTCAAAACTTGTTTTTGGGTGACTTCACCAGATTGTCGGAGTGATATCTCATGATCTAGAACAGCTAGAGCAATAATTCTTTCCTTAGCAGAAAGCCTAATCTGCATATTACAAAGTGCTGAGAGCAGAATTTCAAATTTCTGCACATGTATATTTTTATTTTATTAATTTTCTTTTGTTGTGGTAGCCATAGGACAAGGAAATAAATTTGATCACCTGCAGAATGGCTAATTATTATTTAATTTGAAAACTTTTTTGCAGCATTGCATTTATTGCATATTATAGTATCTAGCTATGAAATAATATTCACTTTCTACTGAGCAGTTTCTTTTTCATTGTCTCCGGAAACAATAGAGGGACAGATTTGTGTATCTTCTGAACAAATGGACCTACAAGAAAAATTATTGCATATTTGAAATCAGCACGAAAAACTAAGCAAGCCTGATTATTTTCATCAGAATTGGCCATAAGATGCAGGACATAATCTCCACAACCCATGTCCCCCCTTAAAGCGCAAGAAGTAACAAAGCTGTCCAGAGAGTCTATGTTTTTTGTGCACTTCCTCTGGCACAGCTTGTTGCGGAGACACAAAGTCACGCAACTTTCCAAGGCATCCTACAGACTCGGCTAGAGTTGTGGGATTTGAGTCTGCCTCTGCCATTGCATCTGATAGTTCAGCACAGGTAACGAGTTCACTATCGCACTGCTCATAGTCTTCAAACGAAGTGTTTTCATGAAGTGTTGACACCAGCTGAACAACATCCAGCTGGTGTCACCAGCTGAATGTTGTTTGTTCAACTGAAATACTATTCGCTATTCAGAAATTCGTTTAACTGAAAGATTTTTGTATAGAATGCATAGAAATACCGCTGGGGATTTTCTAAAAGTTTGTTATTCTGAAATATTCATTAAACCGACGTTCGTACAACTGAGAGTTTACTGTAGACTGTGTAGAGAGTTGCTTTCGTATGATAGACTTCAAGACACGGTATGAGGCCAATTCCCACACCGCATTATTTGCATCAGAAGCGTGTTTCTTTTGTGGACTCTATTGCTAGTGTTCCTTTGACATTTTCAACCGCCTTGCTTGACGTTCCTTGCCTGCTGCAGATGAGATAATGTCTACAAAGTGGCATGATGTCATACGAGTAAGGTCTGTTTCTGAAGAACGTCCACGCCTGAGTGGACCGCTCATGCTATGATGCTAACGTCATAGTCGGCGACTTCACAGTCACCGGATGTGTCTATAGCACTGAAAACACTGCCATCACTGCCAATGCTTTTATACGGAAGCAAATTATCATCGCAGTTTGACAACTAAATCAAATGAAAGCCGTGCCTTCGCGACGGGCACGGTAACACATGACTGGCAGCTGCCATTTTTAAACATCTGCCATATCTGCCAGAGGAATGGAGCCTGCAGGCCTTCTGCGGGGCCAAAAAGGGCACTCGCCAGAACGTCAAAATGGATTGAACAAGTCCGGCCCGTTACCAGCACTTGGAAAGAGTGCCCAAGCACATGGACGAGACAGTCGTCCTTGTCACTTTCTGCAAAAAAAAAAAAAATGATAACCGAGTAATAATCGTCCATGGCATTTAAAGG
Organism: Dermacentor silvarum; assembly: GCF_013339745.2. Classification (NCBI taxonomy): domain Eukaryota; kingdom Metazoa; phylum Arthropoda; class Arachnida; order Ixodida; family Ixodidae; genus Dermacentor; species Dermacentor silvarum. The sequence continues at coordinate 201,914,961 of NC_051154.1, read as the reverse complement.
GTTAAACAGTGATGGAAGGCATGGTCATCACTGTCTTAAAAGCCATTGGTGGATGGTCCCTATTAAAGGAAGCTGTGCATCTCACTACCTGCGTGAAGTTGGAATGCATAAATGCTTTCAACCCTGTAGTGCCCAGTATATCGCACATGTTATGCCTTATTCTCAATTGTTAGAACGTTTATTTGTTGTTGTTAGAACGTTTATTTTCAATTGAATATAAGCCTAGGATTTTATATTTAGCATACACTGACTTAGTGGGCCATTGCAAGTGCATGTCATTGAATGTTTCCTGTATTTTTAACGTCAGTATATTGCCTATGGCATTGCTTTACAGCTTGTTTGAATATGATGAGATATGGTGCTGGCAGAATGTTTATTGGAAAGTCTGTTTTTCAATGGCAGTCAAGGAAGTCTCCCGGGACCATGTTGCTCTTTCACACATAAATGAACACTATGCACAGTACGCACACGACAAACCACAAATGTGGCCTTTAGTGGCTTGACTTGGCTGGTTTGGGCGCATTTGGTGACTACTGGATAGACTAAGCTTCGCTACTTTAGGTTTCGAGGTGGTTGGTACTACCCAGCTTAGTGGCTATGGTGTTGTGCTGCTAAGTGCGAGGTCGCGGGTGCAGTGGTAACATTTCGTTTGGGGCGAAATGCAAAAACTCCTGTGCACCGTGGTGCATTGGGTGCATGTTAAAGAGCCTGCGCTCGTGCAGGCGTAATCCAAATTATCAAACGGCGCACTATGTGGAGTCCAAAATTTCGATCAATCTTTGCATCTATCCACTGGCAGGGCCACGACGCTGTCAGATTTATTGGTCGGTGATTGTACTAACCCATCAACTCGCACTAAAAGAAACAAAACAAAAAAAAGCAAGGAATATAAAATTCAGATTATATTAAAAAATGAAATTAGCATATTGAAGCCATTATTTTACATGCACCTCTCAATATGCTGTATATTCTCGGGTGAGGACTGCACCTGTTTTCATAAATTTGTGCCTGAATTTCTTGAATGCAGCTCGTACATAATTAAATAATGAATAAATTTGTCATAAAAACCGACATACTTGACATACATCCTTGGGAAGCCTTTATTTTAGCTTCATTTGCTACACTGTTCATCGATGCTGGCATGCAACCGTGGAACTGGAGCAGCTAGATTCTGGATCACCGCAAGCACACTGTTACAAGACAAAGCCATCCTCAGATGCAGGCTCGCGCGTTGCGCCACATGTAAGGTTGTGCGGTTAAAAAATTCTGAGGTTTTCATGTGAAATTTGGATGGAATGTTGCAGTTTATAAATACCCACATACTTTTTGGGCTGCAGAGGAGCAATGACATATGCATGAAACGCAGAAAGCCTCACGTGCACGCAGGAGGCAGCATGAAGCTGTCTTCGAAAGATGATGTGGACAGAAAGTGAGATGGCACAAATTGCGTGCACCAGGAAACAAACTTTATGATGCCGCCACCAAATGGTTAAGTTGATTAGCTTCCTGTCAAAAGATTATCAACTGTAATTTCGACTAAAGAGGAGACTGACAAGCATCTGTGTACTGGGCCCATACCTGCCTATCCTCCCAAATTATTCATAAATTTACGAATTTGGGTTCGTTATTAGGCTTTTCATTTGAAAATGTTTAGTCATACCTTATGAAAAATAAATTCTATTTGTGAAAAAGATTCACTTGTTGGTCTCCGAAATTTCTGTTGGAAGTTTTTGATGGTGGAAGGACACTAGGAGGGGGTATTGGCTTTGAGCAAGTTCCTGAAGCAGCTGAAATCGGCAACCGCAAATTGCTGGTAAAGTCACTGTGATCCAAAAACAATTCCGGAGATGCCGCCCATGGCTGACAAGGTGCATGCCAGGGAAAAGGGGTTGTTCAGGGCTCTTAGTATGACTGTGTGTCCTATATAGTATGTACTTCACGAATACTTGGTCAGAAATCACCTTAAGGCCCTGAACCACTTTTATCAAAGTCGAGAAATGCACTTGAAGTAAAATAGACTATTTGAGGAATACTTTGCCTCAAAAAATACTTCAATGCGTTTAGCAGAAGCGGGGTTATTGGCAATCAAAGGTCACCTATGATCCACTTCACTGTGCTCCCATTCCTTCTTGAATGTGTTGCACTGTGAAGGTTATGGCGGAGCGGGGTGTAACCACAACGCTACGCCTACTGAACGTCACTGTGGCTCGCAGTTCAAGTTTGTTTTTGGATGTTTACGTAGATGGTACTATTTCCGATTTTGCCGCCTGCGATGCACCAAATGGGTTGTCCGGATCGAGTAGACTGGTCATGACACGCCACAGCAGTCACGGTATTTATGCAACATAGCTACATGCAACTGTAGTGTGTGTGCCCAGCGTTTGCTTTGGGCACGACAGGGCTTGAGTATGCACTCACGCTCATATGCTCCAGTCTGGCCAGGCTGTGTGGTGTGGACCAGCTTTTTCCTGCACCAGCTTGACCAACGGATAGTAGCCACATCCAACTTTTGCATTTTGAAGCGCTGTCAATAGCTCAATCCGAAGCGAAGTCTGCCAAGGCGTCTAGACAGGAGCGGCAAGGAGTGAGCGCGCACTGGCAAACGTGTGTGTGGTCTGACTAAGTTTTGCGTGATTCAGGGCTTCTTGAGTGTTCAAACCTAATCAAAATTAGCAAGATCTGATGGCTACTACTCCAATAAGCAGTCTGGCCAAAGTTTATTTCGTTCAGGGGTGGCTGCAGCCAAGCGTGAGTAGAGGATAGTTGGCTTTTTCCGGAATGGAAGTATGCGTATCTTATCGAAATTCGAAAGCAGAATTTAACTTACTTCAACGTGTTTATTAAGCTGCGTCAATAAATATACACAGTAACAGTAGGAAGAACTGCACTGATCCAAACGCCCTTTTTGATTGATGTCAGCTATTGTTTAATAGCAGCCGAAATAGAGCACCCCGAAAGAGTAAAGGGAAGTCTTCTGTTGAAAACAGGGTTTTTTGAGAAAAGGTGACTTCGCACTCCCTTTGCGAGCTCCACGTGCTGCGCACAACTGGAAAATTTGGCTGAGATGTTCACAGCAGCGTATGCTATCTGCACACTGCATTTTTTTCACCAAACCCGAGGAGTGGTTCAGGACCTCTTTAAGCAATGAAACTGCCAGGCACAAGAAATTTCTGAAGCCTTCTTAAATAATAGGGAGGTGCATATCTATATTTGACTGAGCATTTATATTCCGCTTGCAATTTTTGTGCTTTGTCGTGGCAACAGCGTGCAATGTAAGGCCTGTCTGGCACTGTAAGTCAGCACCATTTTCACCATCACGCACAGACTTTAACCTGTCAAGTTTTCAATGGCACAGTTTTCAGTGACAAATGCTCTGCTGATATACTGAGTTTATCATCGGCTAAACTATCGGCTAACATCGGCATATCGGCTAAAGCATTTTGTTGAGAATGTATAGCTGTCAGAACATAGTATTCAATGTGAAAAAAAAAAAAAAAAAATCATTTGACAATCAGAAGTCAAGTTTCATGTAGAGCTTATCTAGTCGAGTTTTGCATTTGTTCAACAAGGGGACAAATTCTGCAAAACACTGGTTGCTGGGACATTCCTCGTTAATCTTTAACCTGACCCCTCCTAATCGAGCATCTTGAGTACTTCAGTCGTGCAGTAAATATTAATGGAGAGTTTATGTCTCCTTGCCCAAGATCCTCCTAACTGGTACATTTCTAGTTTATTTTTTTTAAATTTTTTTTGAAGTATTATGGTAGCTGTTGAACAACTACCATAATACCTCACATCACAATTTAGGTTTCACATTGAGCTTCAAGTCTGGTTTTAAAATACCAAAACAAAAGTGCTGCGCCATAGAATTTCATTGTGTAATGCAGCACACCAAGTGACAAGAACAAAAAAGAGAGAAGCAATGTGACTGTTTCGTACTTGTTGCTCTTTGTACTGTATTACAAAGCGGATTTACAACAACTCGCATGACTCTGTTTTGTTACATACCATGAAGGCCAAAGCATTTCACTTGTTTTAATTTCTTCATTTTGATGCAGCTTCACAAACAGCCTCATGTTCATTGATTGGCTTCTTGTGCAGGCTGAGAATGAGTGTTATCGCAATCACTCACTCTACAAACTTTCATGGTTCTGTCTGCAGGCTGCCGTTTGCATTCATCACCCAGGAAGTGGTGGAGGCCACCTGCCAGTGCCTGCTTGCACGTGCCGATGAGGCCGAGCGTCTCAAGAGGCCCTTTGCCGAAATGGAGCGCTCAGTGCTGGAGGAGTTTGGCCGCTGCCTGGAGGCCATCATTGACAGTGCGCACAGGACCAAGGGCAAGCCAACTGGTGACACCGCAGAAAAGAAGACCACACCTGCCAGCATACCCCCAGAGCGTGCTGCATCACGCAGAACTAAGACAGCTCGGCGCATGCTGAACCTCTAATCTGGCCCCTCTGTCGCCTGTGCAATGCCAACAACGAGCCCCACAGCACCGGGGGAAGTGCACTGGAGGACTCATTGGGTGTTGTGAAGCTGTGTGGTGCAGTTTGCTAAGCATCTCCCGGACACCAGCTGTTGTAGAATTGCCAATTTTCTTCTTTTATTTTTCATCTTTCCTGTTTTCTGTGAGTGCTGCTTGGTGGACGTGGTTGTGTGCGATGCTGATGCGAGTTGATTGATAGTGTGAAAATTTTTTTCATCTGGCACATGAACGACAACTGTTCTGAACACACTGACTGCTTGCTGTGTGACCAGTGCGCTTGGTTGGAAGACATTTGGCATTGTTTTCTTCATGACACGGAGTATGACAGAAGTCTTTATGTTGGTTTGCTGTTTGAGAAAGTTGCCCTTTTTTTTTTTTTTACATCCTTGGCAGGAGGTGCCAGCATAGCTAGCACATTGGTGTGCACATAGTTCTTGTCTTGAAAGTGGACAAAAGCAAACACCTTAGTGTGTGCCTTTGTGTGTGCTTTAGCTGTTTGTGCAGGTAGGAAGAGCAAGTTTTCAGTTTTATCAAGCTTTGACATTATTGCTGTTTGTAAATATAAACAACACCTCATCATTTAAGTTATGCTATGTACTAGTCAGCATCTTTATGCATATTCACTGGAATTTCTGTTTTATCCTTGTTTTGACTTTTATTTTTCATGAAACTTCAGTAATGTGCTGTGTGGGTCATGGCATTGTTTACTTTTTTTTTTCACCTCCGTTTCATGTTTTTACTGTTGAACAGTTGTGCTTGCTGATTAAGTAAGGCAGAGTGGCTCTCTTAATCTGGTGGCTTCTGTCATGTCTTATTCATCTATCTTCATCTTTTTAGTGTCGTTTCCTCACAAATGTTGTGTGTGTGCTGCTATGTTTGATGGTGGTGGTGACAGTTATGCAAGTAAAAGATGTTTGAAGTTGTACAGTGCGTAAATATAGATAATGAACTTCTATCTGTATTTGGAAACACACATGCAGATGTAGATATGCATTGTAATTAGATGCACTGTCTGGACAGTTTCTGAAAAAAATTAGCTTGATTAGAAGCACCTGTGATGCACAGGGCTTGCAGTATATTCAATATATGCTTACTGCTATTTGTGAATCGCTTTGGTCAAAGCAATCTAATAGAAGTGCTACTAGCTTTCATACTTCTTGGCACTTTTCATGCATCATCTCGACTTAATGGTTTCACTAAAGTGTGCGTGAGGCAAAACTAACCATCTGACATGATTTCGCAGTCTTATTGCCTATCACTAGCGACATTAAGATGTTAAATCTGGCATGATTTGGCAGTCTTACTGCCTGTCACTAGTGACATTAAGATGTTAATTGAAGACATTGATGCTATTTATAAAATCAAAACATTGAAGGGGGACTCTCAGTGTGCTGTTCAAAAGTTTCATTGTTCACATACTGTTCATCATGCAACATTGTTATATGAGACTGGACTCCTTAAGTTTTTATGTGCGGTTAGAATGACTGAAAATGAATGGATTCTTCTTTCTTCCTGTCATGACCAAGCTATTGAAGCACCTAAGGCACTGTTTGTGAATGCATTGTCACCAGTGTGAACAGTACATTGATATCATGCTCATGGAGCAGGAGTATTTGGTTGAATTAAAGGGACTTTTAAGTTTACCATTTGCCTAGAACTTGATTCTTTTTTCTCCATACATATAAGTATGTGTATATGCCTTGAATGGATGGAAAGAATTCCCAGTTATTTTCATCAAGTACTTTAGGTTTCTGTGAACACGGTTGAAGTTTTGTAGTCTGTCTTCAGTGCGTCAGCGGAATGTGCCGAACCCGGGAGAGAGGACATCTCCTGTAATGCTACATTAATTATCATAGCCACATTTTCTCATCTACCTTAATGATGGCAATCTGCATTTAACAGTGCAGATGTGGAATAAAATATGTGGACTATGGAGAAAGCACATGGGTTTTGTATCCATTTGTGTTCATACATTCGTGGGTAGTTTTGCTCCATGCATAGGGCAGAGACAAAGAAATGAAGGCCTACAGTAAAAATGGGAATTGATAGTGCAGTCTGAAAAACTAGCTGCTGTCATCTAGTGTGACCACCCCCTGCTATCGCATGATTTTTTTCTTCCCTTGATTTTTGCACCTGCTGTTTGGACAAAGAACCTGTCACCTCATTAACGTAAGCTGCTGGCTGTTCACTGGTGCTTATGTACTATCGTGAGCAATATGAGCTCGAACACGCGAGCGCGTGGAAAATAGCCTCGAACCCTACATCGGCCGATTTGCAGCGGCTGCTTTTGGAAACAAATTGGAAAGGGCGCCGCGCTTCCGCTGGCTGTTCACACTCCCGCCTCTATATCATTGCTGCAAAACGGTAGCTTGTAGCATGTCACTGGCCGCTAGCGGTGATATCAATTCACATCAACGCGCACAGCTACATCAAATGACCCATCAGGCTATGCAGCTGCTGAGATATCGGCTGTGACGTAGCCTGCCATAATGCACAGGTCATGCCTGTATTAAATCTAGGCGGTGTTGGCTGAGCGTTCGGATACGCCACTTTTATCTTTTTTTTTTCTTTTTTTTGGACGCTAGCGAAGCGGGTGTGCCAACAGTTAGCGGAAGAGCGCCCCTCCTTTCCCCTCCGGTTTCGGCAGCGCCAGCCACGTATGACGCTATCTAGGTTTTGAGGCTATTTTCCACGCGTTCCCGTGTTCGAGCTCATATTGCTCACGATAGTACATGGTCAAGCTCACAGCTGTGTGACCATGCAATGTCAAGTGCCTTCCTAAAATTTTTGCTTTGCTTATTGTGCTATATGTGCAATATATATACACAGAGGCATCTTGGGATGCAGTGTACATTCGTGTTTATAAAGCGATACTTTTTTTTAGAAGTACTGGGCAGTGTTTTGTCTGCATCACAGGGATTTCAAGGCACAGTTGTCATATTTATTTCTGTGTACAGCCACTCAGAATAAATGTTTTTAAGTTCCAATAACCTGCTTTGTTGACTAGCTTCTCAGCATCATGGCGGACTAGTGGGTGAAGCATGCATTTTTTTTTCTTCACTCTATTTGTCATAGCACAGGTTGGGAGATGGTGAATGTTGAAGTAGTTGTGTATGATGGGCAAATGAGTAAATCTCTGTGTTCACTAAGAAAGGCAGAGCACTGTCCACCTTGAAACTTAAAAAAGGTTGAGAGCAACCTCTTCAGGCAAGTAATCCTTTATTTGACCGATTTGTTTTTTAAAGTGCAGTGTGGTGCAGTAACTGAGGTTTATTACGTGGAGTGTATTGTAGCATGCTGGTAAGGTTGTGAGTGGCTCAATGAGATTGTTTGGCTCAATTCGCAGGTGCAGTGTGCTGGTGTGGTCAGTGCTCGAGTGCATGCAGGCTTGTCAGCTGGAACTTTATTTAGCACATCCTACAGCAGTTCACCTTATTTTGTGCCTGTTTAAGTTGCCTGTCGGGAAACCTGCATCAAGCTAGCTAGTCATCACATACTTGAAACATTTATCAAGTTAGCAGTTTCTGAGGTACAGAATTTAAAAATGAATTCATATAGTTCCTCAGCAGCACGGACTTCTGTAAAACTTATCTGTAACAATGCAGCTACAGCACTAACAAACTGAGGCTGTTGTCACCATCCAGGTAGTCATGGACGTGCTGAACTGCTGTGTTTCACCAAGGTTATTCAACTATTAGATCTGCTTGTTTTTGCTAACGCTTAGGTACTTTAAATTTATTAGGGGTGTACGAATATTCGAAACTTTCGAATAATGAATCGAATAGTGTCCTATTCTATTCGGTCTTCAAATCAAATAGTCACTATATGTAAATGCAAATATTTTTCCAATATTTCAAAACGTCAACTGCACCAAAGTAAATATAAAATCGGAGCAATAGTACGGTAAATTTTCAATCCCGCGGGTATAGTATACACATAAAACAACTTCTGTAGTGGAGCAGGCTACGTCACTTAGGTAGCCATACTTTACAGGCTGTACAGTGATCATTTGCACTTTCTGAAGGGCCCTGTGCATTCGAAGAAACTACTTGATTGCTCCTAATGTTCCATTTGTGCTTTTAATAAACAGCGCTTCATAATGTACTATGTAATGAAGAAAATTGCTTGCTTTAAGAATACTGAGATATGAACATTGTTTTATATTAATTGTGATTATAGCTATTCATTATTCAAAAAGTATTCAATATTTGATTCGATTCTGGTACTATTCGATTCGGTCTCAAAAATCACTATTCGCAAACGCCTAAAGTTTATGCCAAGGACAAAGATGCAGTTACCTACAGTTAGCCTGAGCAAGCAAAACACAAAGTTGACTTGTGTAGCAAAAATGGGTGCCAATCAAACTTGCATGTTCATGAGAAGATGTCTGCTCTTGCTAGCATGTGTGTGTGCAACTGTGGCCTGAAAGTGTGTGCTACCCGCCGGGGTGGCTCAGTCAGCTAAGGCGCTGCGCTGCTGAGCACGAGGTAGCGGGATCGAATTCCGGCCGCGGCGGCCGCATTTCGATGTAGGCAAAATGCAAAAACGCCCGTGTGCTTGCGTTGTAGTGCACGTTAAAGAAGCCCAGGTGGTCAAAATTAATCCGGAGCCCTCCACTACGGCGTGCCTCATAATCAGAGCTGGTTTTGACACGTAAAACCCCAGAAAGAAGAAGAAGAAAATGTGTGCTCTTACTGTTGGAGAAGTGAAAATGCACTTAAAGCATGTTGCCAAATGTGTGCATGCCTGTACTTGCACCCTCCAAACTAAATTCTACGCATTTCATCATCCAGGGGTAGTTTAGCTGGGGGAATATGTCTGAAAGAAGCTCTCCTAGGTCAACTTGTGTATGAGCTGTATAGATAGTAATTTTTGAAATTAAATGGAATATGAATTGAATACTAAGACAACTTCTTTCATTACAGCGGTCGGGTTCTGCAGCACTTCATTTGAAAGATTCATAAATTTCAAAAAAAAAAAAAAAAAAAGCTATGCACTGAAATAAGCTCCTATACATGAGTGACTATGAAGTTTAGTTTGAGGTGTTATTTTTTCACTGTGCACAGAAGTAAGTTCTTATATATGTAGCAGTGACTATACTGAGTGTTTCTGCAAAGACATTAACCAATTTTTAAAAAGCACCTGTGGCAGATGGCACAATTCTAATCCTTGAGCTGGATTGTTCAAACGGACGGACATTATTTGCACAGAAAATGGAAATGCATAATCAACTAATTAACCAAAATTTGCCAATTAACCTTTTTACTAATTGCTTCGCAGCACATATTGCCATTTACAAATTGTAGCCGGGGGGGGGGGGGGGGGGGGGGGAATTCGCAAGTTGGATCCACTTGGAACAAATTCTCAGATGACTCCAATTTCTAGAACTAGAATTCAGTTTCTAGACTCCAGTTTCTAGAATTCACAAACTTTGCGAAGAAATACATTGGTGATCCAGTTAATTTTGTGCTTCAATCAATATAACAGCATTTTGTTATAAACTTGAGTGTAATGACAGTGCAGTTTTACTGCAAGTTTGATGGCGCATGTCTCGAAAATGGTGTCATCCACAGATTTCTTTTTAAGTGAATATGCCTTGCAATCTCACCGGCTACAATTTGTAAATTGCAATGTGTGTTGTAAGGTAATTAGCTAAACTTAATTAGTGAAGTTTTGTTAATTAGTTCATTACACATTTCGATTTACCGTGCGAGTAATGTCTGCCTCTTCGAGTGGACCAGCTCAAGGACTAGAATTCTGCTATCTGCCACAGGCAGTTTTTAAAAATTACTTAAAGTGTTCTCAGAATCACCTTGTATAGTAGTTAAGATGCTATTTTATGATCTCCTATTAAATAAAAGTTGGGCATTGAAATTAAAATAAGCAAAATGGTAGCTTCACGAACACACACACACACACACACACGAAAGCTCCGCGATAGAATGCAATAGATAAACTAAGCCCCCCTAACCATATGATAATGTCGGACTGTTGCCGCATGAGCATCAGTGTTGCGTGAGGATCAAGCAGCAACATTGCCATAGATAATTACTGTGCCAACAGTGGTATGAAAAGCTTGAGCTATGCATTAGACTCAAATATTGCTCAAGGATGGAAACAAGAAAAAGGAGCTCCTTGTTTTGGTTTCTTCTTTTTTGATTGCTTTCGCAGCAGTGCTGATTTTTCTAATACTATTCGATGAACATTCAGTGTTTCTAATATTAACTATTAAATTCGACCATCAGATCAAATAGGAATATATTCAATTCATTATCTGAAGTTTTAAAATATCTGCACATCGCGACTTATTTATACTCTCTCACCAACTTTGTGCAGAGTAGTGAAAGCTATGGTTCACGTTAGCCAATTGGGTTTGAGAACTAGAGGCAAGGTTCATCCACCATCCACTGCTAATCATCCTATACAGGACTCTAGTTAAAGGAAGGACCACAGGCAGATTAGCAGCTAACAGTTGGTGACCCCTCCTTGTGCCTTTGAGACATACCCTCAATCTTAATCCCCCGTTTGCTGAGGGGGCCCATTGCCTTCACTGTGCTGCATGGAGTTAGTGAGAGGGTGTGTTGTGGTTCTGTTAAGATGTCATTTTACCAAATACTACATTGTTTTGCTTTGTCTACAGGCTTGAAATGACTCTACCAGGCTGCAAAGCTGATGTGCTGTAGACCCCTGGTTTTTTGGCAATGTCTTAGCACATGTGGTGGTAAGAAGGATGTGGATGAGGCATTGCACTGCATTGGTGCAAAGAGTACGGTAAGACAACTGCACTTGGCTGCACTGTTTTCTTGGGGGGAGGGTGTGTGTGTGTGTGTGTGTGTATGTTAAGCCAAAATATAACATGTAATACTGGTTCTGAAGGTGCCACTTTGATTGGAGCCTTTCCTGTGGACAAGGCTCAGGGGCATAGCAAGCGGTCAGCTAATCATGCTGAAGCTCTCCACCAAAATATCTCCAACCCTGCCTCATCTCCTGTTTCCTCAAGATTTGTACACATGTTTCCTCCTTCCACCATTTGCCCTCTCAAGAAAAGTTCTGGCTACAGCACTGACAAGGCCAACAGTTTGCTTTGAACATGTGAATGGCACACTAAAAACTTGAGATAGTATGAAAAAATATCAAATCAGTGCAGCATATAAAACTGCCAAATGGTACAATCAACAATGTACAAGCACAAACAAAAGAAAGGCTTTAGTGTGTACCAAACAAACATAACTCAGCATTTGGGACCCTGCAGCATCTGAGGAGCATACATGAATTTGTGTTGATTAAATTTCTCTATCTCTCTCTCTCTCTGGAAAAATTAGCCTTGGAAATCATAAAAATGAACAAATGCTTGAAATCTGGGGTGGCTTAAGAAGAGCCAGCCAACCCTCTAGCCCCCATCAAACCATCAAGGAGTGCCATCTGATGTTCAGGTTAGCTGAGCCTTGCTATGTACACACGAAGTGCACACATTTCAGAACATGCCGATGTGCCGATATGAAACCCCATACAGCGGGCCAAAATAAATCAAATTGATGTGGTGCTTCTTCAGTAAGGATGCAGTAGAAAGGAAGAGTTGGAACTAAGGTCGTATAATATAAAGCCACTGTTTGTGTTATACTCAGCAAGAAAGCAGACAACCAACACCAAGAACTGAAGAAAGAAAGGTTAAGTGGCACAAGCAAAGGTAGTGAGAAAAAAAGTGAAAACTGAACTTTTGCAGCCTGGTGAATCAGAAGCATTCAGAAGTAAATATCAACTTTAGGGTACTCATGCCAATCATGAAACAGCATTCTACAGGAGCATGTTTGCCTTGTCCATGTTCTGAAGTGCGCCATTCACCTTCCTTGATGGTGATCTGCTGAACTTAACATATAACTATCTAATATGATATTTGTGGCCATCCAAAACTAAAGCATTTCACCTGTTGTGATAATTGTCTAGGCCCTATATCCTGCATCCCAATGAAAATAAAATCATGCTTGACCCCCCCTCCCCCCCCCCCCTATTTTTAACAGACAAATCGTGGTGCTGTCCCTGCTTGCAATAGAAAATTGCATTTTCCTTTTTCAGGCAAAGAAATCATCTGCTGTTTTCACTGTTCATGCTAATTTCTATTAGAGAAAGGTGCAACGTAGATTGCAACTTTTTTCAAAAATTTCAATCCCAGTGTTTCTGCACAAAAATTATGTTAAAACATTATTTTTATGTACAAAGAGGTGAATGCAAATATGTAAAAGACAGTGAAAAAGCCTTCTACTGCAGTCATGGTACCTTGAGAAACTGCCAACTTCATTGTACTTGCATATTTGGTGATCCTCTCCCTCTATGGAATGGCTGCCTGGCCAGAAATACTGGCCAAACAGTGCAAAGGTGGGCATCATGCCACTGTATCTCATTGTTCGTTAACCTTGTATCTATCTAATTCTTCTGACCCATACCATAAGGCTGTCACACTTAATTCTATATGAAAGCACCATAAGGCAGAAATATTCATCACATGAACTGGTTTATGTTGAGATTCCTAAACATTTATTTTCTGCTGGTCCTAAGTGCATGCTCATACCTGGGAAAGTTTATGCAAGACAATTTTAGCATAGAAGGCTAATTGAAAGTTATAAATCAGTTTGGCTACTCGGTCCTATTAGCACGAAGGTTAACAGATCAGAAGCCATGGTAGCACATGTTTCAGTGCAGAAAGATAACTACTTTCAAAAACTGAAGCTCTCACAAAACAATTTCTTTCCCAACTAGCTCTCTCAAAATTCTGTAAAAAATTAAGTTCCTTTGTAAGTGCATTAGTTTTGAATGCTTGAGGCACAAATTAAAGCCAACAACTGTGGTGAACTAGCAATCATTTGGCTTTTAATGGTATTGTCAAAGAAGTCTGAAAACAAGAGAGAGAAAGAAAGAAATAGAAGAATGGAAATGCGTGGAGGATAACCAAAAGCAAGATAAGTATTTAGATATACAGGGTATTTACTTAGGCTCCCCACCAAAAGGCTATCGTGCTTAATTCTATAAATTCTACCAATTAAAGCCAGTAACTGTGGTGAAGAACTAGCAATCATTTGGCTTTGAATGGTATTGTCACAGAAGTCTAAGAGCAAGATAAGTATTGAAATATACAGGGTAATAACTTTGGCTCTGATGTGGAAAGGAGACCATTTGGGATAAACTCAAGTTGAAATTGCTTATACACGTCTTTTCAAGCACTTTCTTCATGCAACAAGTAGTAAGAGGGTCATTCCACGCCAAATCAACCAGCGTTTTTTTTTTACCGTCACAGATATAGGTGAAAAAATTTCCATGCGTTTGTTGAAGTTCAAAACTCATTCTTTCCATTTATCTTTCTTCCCAAAAATGTTCAAGAATTCTGGCAAAAATTTATTGTTCTTGCCCAGCGAAGCCAGAAGACATCAATCAACATTGTTTTTTTTTCAAAGGCACATTGTCTGATTCAGTCGTTCAAATGGTGTGTATGGCAAGACAATGAAGTGATGGGACTGCCAAAATAACCAATGTTACAAATGTTTGCATACATTGGTTGCTTTTGGCACCGGCAAAAGCTGGTAAAATTGCGAAGTTTGAATTTTTTTCTCAGAACGCGGGAAAATTCATAAGCCACAAATTAAATATATAATGGTAGCCCGGTTGACATAATATAGCATAAAAATATTTGAAGCTTCGAAGGTTCAGCCAATCACCTGAAAAATAACTGTAAAGTTATAATTTTTTTCAAAAAGCTTCGTGTTCAAGGTGAAAAAAAGTAGCTTTGGTGGTCGGCTTAAAAATGTATGTGATATCACTAGATAGCTCTGCATGTCAGCTATTCATGCGAGAAGTTACAAAAAGGTATCATTTTTTATATGCGAAAAATAATTTTTTGAATCTTTGTGCCTGCAATGGCTTCTCTCTGACGTGTGCCCAAGCTTGACAACAAAGCTGGCTTTGTCTGCAATGCAGATGATGGAGAAACATTGTCATGGTCTGCGTTTTATTGCCAAGAGAGGCACACTCTAACGCTATGAAGCTTGCACTGCGTGTGCCACGTGAACCACAAAGCCAATGCACGTGGAACATCATGATGTGTTGAATTCGTCAGGGAGTCCTGCAGAGTTAAAATGTACATTTCACGCAGTTTATAAAATGAAATATTTGTACTTAAGTAGCCAGAAAATCCATAAAGTGCACTGATAGCGTTCACACAGAGCACTTGAAAAGATATGTCACACTGAAAATCCGTGCGACATATCAACATGCATTGCGACATACAGGGAGCGGGACACTTAGTGCCCTGCTCCCTGGAACCCAAATACTGTCATAAGACGATACAAATAGAAAACACCTTCATAATTACAACTAAAAGCCTACACGAGTGTGAACAAAGTCTTCTGGCGTTGGGTGTTACCACTGTTCGACAGCCTGAACATGATTTGTTACTTAAGTACAAATATTTCTTTTTATAAACTGCATGAAACACACATTTTGATTCTTCAAGACTCCCTGACGAATTCAACATATTGTGATGTTCCATGTGCATTGGCTATGTGGTTCACGTGGCACACACCAAGCACATGCCGCATAGCATTAGCATCTCTTGGCCATAAAATACAGACCATGACAATGTTTCTCCATCATCTGCGTTGCAGACGAAGACAGCTTTGTCGTCTGGAACCCAGGCCGGCAAGCTTTGGTGCACGTCAGGGAGAAGCCGGTGCTGGCACAAAGATTAAAAAAATTATTTTTCTCATATAAAAACCATACCTTTTTGTAACTTCTCACATGAATAGCAGACATGCAGAGCTATCTAGCGATATTTCACATATATTTTTAAGCCGACCACCAAAGCTACTTTTTTTCACCTTGAACACGAAGTTTTTGTGCAAAAAATTACAACTTTACAGTTCTTTTTCAGGCGATTGGCTGAACCTTTGAAGCTTCAAATATTTTTATGCTATACTATGTCAACCAGGCTACCATTATATATTTAATTTGTGGCTTCTGAATTTTCCCGCGTTCTGAGAAAAAAATTCAAACTTCGCAATTTTACCGGCTTTTGCCGGTGCCAAAAGCAACCAATGTATTCAAACATTTGTAATATTGGTTATTTTGGCAGTCTCATCACTTTGTCTTGCCATACACACCATTTGAACGAATGAATCAGACAACGTGCCTTTGAAAAAAAAAATGTTCATTGATGCCTTCTGGCTCAACTGGGCAAGAACAATAAATTTTCGCCAAAATTGTAGAAAAAAATTTTTAAGGAAATAAACGGGGAGAACGAGTTTCGAACTTCAACAAACATGTAGAAATGTTTTTCACTATATCTGCGACGGTCGAAAAAACGCTGGTTGATTTGGGCGTGGAATGACCCAAGAGCATGTTACATCTTTCTCGTTTTTATTAATTGCTCATCTCACCTGATTTAATATACAACTAATGTTTACTTACAGCTGCGTATAAAAGTCTAATACTGAATTGATATTTGTTGATAGTGTTTGTGCAGACACTATATATGCAGCACTACAGCTAGTGTGTGAAACTGCCAACACATCTGTAATGTGTGTTAATTCTCACATTTTTTTTTATTATGCTAATAATTCTGTGATAAGTATGCTTAGGCCACACACTTTGTCTGTGCCGGTGCAGGAAAAAGTGTATATGCTTAATTGCACCGGAGCCAAAGCAAATGTGAATTTTATGACTTAAAGGAGCAGATATGTTAAGACCTAGTATCGAATTATAGCACTTATGGACAATGTGAAGCCATTGTAATTTATTTTCAGAGCTGTGTTAGTAAACAATAATTATAGCTTCAAGAAAATAATGGTGGTGTTTCCATGTCTTTATGTCAACAGCCATGTGCTGTTGTTTACATGTGCTATGCGAGTATGCACCACGAATATGCTGCACAGGTGCTACACGGGTATGCACCAGACCAAGAAAATGCACACCATTTGTCATTAACTCTACTTATGTATGAAACAAACTTCAGTGTGACAAAACTGTCACATTTTCATTCGTAGCCAAGATACACAGCAATAGCGCTCGCGCTTCGTCAGAAATGTACGAAAAAAAAAAAAAAGCGAGAGCAACACAGTGCTAACTTGTATTCAGAGCAAGCAATGCGTGCAGCACAGATAATGTTTTGCTTTGCGCCCTGTTTCTGTGTGTTCGAATGCGTCGACCTCCAGTAATATATAAAAGCGTCTCTTGAACTCTCGTATCGACACGATTGAAGAGTTCTGAAAAGCTTTTGCTGCTTAACGAGGGCAATTAAATTGCAACTTGGCGACCTGTAATGCGATTCGCCCCTAGTTGAACAGCTTTACGACGCGTTGCAACGGCGCCACTTTTGGTTGTACTGACGCCGGCTCGCTGCATTTCACTCACTCGTGTTGTACTTGTGGCTGGTTCAACAAAGTTGCTGCATTTGTCATACGAATAACGTAAATCGACAGCAGAGTGTGTCGTAACATAATACTGGTCATTAAAGCTTAAGTAAGTGTAATGAGTGGTCAATGCTTTACTGACACGCATTTTAAGGCGTAGCCTTTGTTCCGGCGTAGCACATCTGTTGCCGCAGGTGTTAGGAGAGACTTGCCCCTGCTTGCGGCTGAGACAAAACGCGATGAGAGGTTAAGTAATGTAAAATTTTTATGCGTAAAGTGTCGGCAGAGCACATTACAGGTCATTTTAGTCAGCAGATAGTCCATTTGAAAAAATCGCCCAGCGCTTTCCCTCGGACGCGGCTCGAGTTATTTTGTATTGAATGAACTGTTAACAAAGCCGTTTATTTAATGCATCAACTATCACGTGGTGATTCAATCTTGGGCGGGAAGCTGAATCGCAAAGTTGCTGCTGACTTCAGTCAACATGTGCTTGAATATCCAATGAGTGTGCCTTCCCCGACTTCAAATGGCGGCGTGCTACCTGCCAAATTACGCAGTATGAAAAGTGCTGTAGCACTACTGCTTTGCGTATGCGGATGCAGCACATGGGACCCTGAAAACACAGTAATTTTTCTCGTTGATGTACTGCATGCGTTGGTTTTGTAATGTACTGCGAGTAACGTGACGCGCCGGCCGGCGAGGAAAAAAAAAAAAAAAAAAATAACACAAATGTATACCAAATTACTCGTGGTGTCAAGTACTGCTGATCGAGAACAAGCCTCCTCAACAAATGCTAGTAGTTATCGGGTTGTAATAATGTTTGTACGATGGTTAGAAAAATATGCATGCAGAGAGACAAAAAGAAATGTTTCGAACGGGGCGATGTGCTCCCCCATAAAAAAGAAAAAGAAAATGTATATATACAGCCTACGGGTCGGCAGCTGAACGCGGCCCACTTGATCGCACTGTGAGCGCAGCACTGTGTTTATTCTATTTTCCACTCAAGTCGAAAGTAATGCGTTACACATCAAATGCCTTCACAGCAAGATTTTTAGAATTTCAAACTTCATACGACTTTCCGTGCCCCTGTCAATGCCCGGCTTATCACAACATGATTCACCGTGGTCTGGCAACTAATAAACCTGATATTTCGAAAACTTTTACTACTGCCAGTTAAATCCTAAATATTTAATTTTCATCGTTCATTCACCTTCATAATTCAAACAAATTTTTATGAGCGAATTTCAAACTGACTTTTCACGCCGCACAGAAAAAACAAAAAAATTAAAAGACCGGGACGCCAAGTAATTGAGCCAATGAGCGGCCTCGCTGATGTCACATGACCAGCTGGTATATAACCGAAGACGGAGCAGGGCGAGACTTCTCTACCGTGCGGTCGTCGTCGAGAACGTGTGTGTAGCTAGTTAGCTCAAAATGGCGGACGGAGATCAGCAAGGTAACTACGGTGAGGGAGATTTTTCGGCCGATGGACAGTACGGCGAGTATAACGATGGCCAGTTCACAGACGGTCAGTACCAGCAAGAGGGCGAAGCGAATGCTCAGACAAACGAAGCCGCCCAAAATGGCTCCGACGCGAAGACTAATGAGGACGAAAGGTAAATATCTTGCTGTGGCAAATGAGTGCTCATTTTAATGCTTAAATGTTTGCCGAGTTACTTTTGATGTTAAGAATGTTTTCTGTGATTTTTCGTGTGCCCTAGTACGCTGTAGTTCCGTGTGTTATTTGCGCTTGTCATACATGGCGTCGGTCGCCCCCTTTGTTCCCTCTTGAGCGTTAGCGCCATTTTGTCTCAATCCTCGGTAATCCTTCAGCCCTCATTGCCATCGGTGCCCCAGAGCCTGCCCTGTCGACGGTTCTTGGTGCTACGAACATGGTTTGCAGAGTATTTTATTAGTACTATGTGTCGCGTATATTTCTTCTTTGGCTAATGTAGCCGGTATCGATCGGCATTCCCGCCCATTGCCTTAAGTGTACTGTGACGCTTTGATGCATGCGCGTTTTCTGGAGCCTTGCTACTGTTGATCTCTGTATGCTCTGAATTAACATATAGTGTTAAATTTAATGGATTCTTTACAGATAATCGGTGCTGCTATCTGGAGGTGTCCCCGAGTAGTGTTAACGTAACGCTCCTAAATCGGCCGGAGCGCGGGGGCCCGTGTCTACGGTGTAGGGCTCGCGCTGTGTCGCCCATGTCGATGGATGTTAACGCTGCTTTCATTTCCGACAGGTGTGCCCAGCTCATCACACCAGGAACTTGATGCGCAGCGCTGGCACAATGGTACATTTGCTGAGTTTCTCCAAACTAAGCAATGTAATCTGTGCTACACCTTCGATGACTTCAAGCGCCTCTAGTTGAGCGCCAAATGCTTTTTCTCTCCCCTTCTCTCCCACATGGAGGATTTGCCGAAGTAGCTCGTCATTACCTCTAAGCAAGATAAAGAAGAGTAAAGCCTCAATTGCAGCGACCATATACTAACTGGAATGCCATTCTCTCAAAGTGTCTCGATTTGCAGTTGCTGCCATTTGTAAGCTTCATTTGTTGCTGTAAAAGTCTGCACTCTGTAAAAAGAAAGTGTTATGTATGGCTTGTGTGCGCTCTGCAAAGTGTAATGTAAAGGTAACGTAAGTAGACGCCTTTTCCTCAGTGATATGTCGCCCCCTGTGAGCCGGCAATCGTGTTAAAATATCAATCTCGATTTCTCTTCTAGGAAACTCTTTGTTGGTGGCATAAGCTGGGACACTGATAACAGTAAGTGCCAGCCAGCGGCGATACATACTGTCACTTCTTCGCTGTCATTTCTTGAATGTCACTTTATTGTTGGAATTGTATTTGCAGAGGATCTTCGGGAATACTTTTCGAAGTTCGGCGTTGTCGTTGATGTCAACATCAAGACAGACCCCACGACAGGCAAATCCCGAGGCTTTGGTTTTGTCACATTCAATGCTAAGGACGCTATTGAAGCTGTAAGTTATCGACTTCCTTTTTTATCTGCGTTAGAGCGTGGGTGGATGTTAATTCTTTTCAATATGCAGGTGCTCAAAGCAACACCACACACTGTGAAGGGCAAGCAAATCGACCCCAAGCCTGCGAAGGCGCGTCCCGGGATCAAAAAGATATTTGTTGGTGGATTGGAGTCTGACATGCCAGAGGCTGATATCAAGGCGTACTTCGAGAAGTTCGGTCCTGTGAGTAGTGCAAAAGTACCGATCCGTTGAAAGGCTAGGCAAAGAGTGGGACAAACTTTGTTTGCCTGTTTTATTGGAGTAATTGTCGTGTGTGCCTCGGGAGTCGTTGCGGTTAGATGTTACTGCATTGGATTCGCTCTCAGCGCGTGCGCGCGTTTGTAACATCCACCGTCTTCCACGTGGAAAAGCATTTTCAATTTAGACGCGAATGTGTACCGTAATTGCGGCTACACGGTGTGCCAGGTCGGTCAACAATATGCATTATTTGGTTGCTGCCGATATGATAGCGTCTATTCAAACTGGGCCTCAAGTTTGAATGGTGCTTCATGTTGCAAGTGTTGTGCAGTGTTTTCGACTGTTCTAAGCATTTCGATTAATTTTTAGGTGGAAAATGTGGAGCTGCCATTTGACAAGGCAAAGAACCAGAGGCGCCAGTTCGCTTTTGTGACATTCGAGCGAGAAGACTCCGTAGAGCTGGTCTGCCGGGAGCCGAAGCAAAAGATTGGCAACAAAGAGTGCGACATCAAGAAGGCAACTCCCAAGCCCGATGCCCGAGGTATGCGTGGTGGATGGGGTGGCGGCGGCGGCGGCGGCTTTGCAGCTGGCGGACGCGGTGGACGTGGAGGCAGAGGCGGCCGTGGACGGGGAGGAGGTAAGCTGGGCCACTCCCCATTTCTTGTGGTTTAAAACTATTACATTTGATTGATTCTGTATTAAAAAAAAATGTTTGCAGGCTACCAGAACCAGGGCTGGGGCAACCAAGGAGGCTATGGAGGTGGCGGCTACGGCGGCGGCGGCGGCTATGGCCAGGGTTATGGTGGCGGCTATGGCCAAGGATACGGTGGTGGCTATGGTAACTACGACTATGGCAGTGGCTATGGCGGAGGCTACGACTACTCCGGGTGGAACTATGGCGGCGGCCAGGGGGGTTACGGAAGCGGATACGGTAGGTAGCTGGGGGTTTGCCAGATGAGACTGTATATTTGCTATTGTTGCCGCCAAGTTGCTTGTTTCTTTTATCGCTGTGTAGTTGAATAAATGTAGCCACCCTTGTTGTTTCTTCCCAGAGCTGGCACTTGTGCCTTTTTTTTATGGTGGCGGTGATGGTAGCAGTGCACAAGCAACTTGTGGTGTAGTCAGTGTTCTTTGCTCCCTAACGCTACTTTAACGCTGTTGGGGCCAGTGTTAATGCGCATCGGCAGTTGACAGCCGGGTTATTTTCTTAGCCTGCTAGTGGAATGTAGTCAGTGTTCTTTGCTCCCTAACGCTACGTAACGCTGTTGGGGCCAACGCGCATCGGCAGTTGACGGGGTTATTGCTAGGCAATTTGTTCTAGGCGTGGTGGCCCCGCGTTCTCCTTAATCTTACTTTCTGTTGTTTGCAGGCCAACAACAGAGTAACTACAACAAGACGCGCCGCGGTGGGGGAGGTGGCGCCGGTGGTGGAGGCTACCACCCCTACAGTCGTTAAGGGGAGCGTGTAAAACGTGATGACTGGACTTCCCATTGTGCTGCCTCCTCATATACCCCCCTCACATCTCCATGCAAGAAGCAAACATGGACAGATTTTGTTTTTAAGAGCGGTACTGCTAGCATCATTTCCCTCCTGTCATGTTCAGTGTTCTGCCTCCCCCCTTCATCAAGGAAAACAACAAACCACTGATCTGTACATAGGACGCATTTCTTTTCACTGTTCCAGTAAAAGCTGATTTAGTCATCCAAACATGGAGTTGTGGAGTTCTTCAATGGCCTGTTGGCGCTGCTTCATTCGTTCCTGCAAAGGAAAGAAGCAGTACATTAGTGAAAAGTAAATGCAGGGCTGCTGGTTAAGTGCCTCTGTTCGATGTGCCTTGATACGAGCTCCCACACTTGGCATATTTGCCCTGCGTGTCCCCACTTAGCTGACTAGACCACAATTGTTGTGTGTTCTACTGCCATGCTGTGTGTTTCACTGGTCGCACTTTTCCATTGCGTGTGGGCCCTGTTGCTTCAAGGCACGTCGGATACCAGCGGTCCCTAATTTATTGCATGCATTAATCCTGCAGCAAAACCTGCTGCAACTGAGGCTCTTACGGATTTAACTCTGGGTTAGGGTTTGCTTGGTTCTGGTTTGGTTGGTTCATCCTGAAATGAAAACAATGTCACAAGGTTTCTCTACTATGGCCACTGAACTGTACACTGCTCTTAAAACATGCAGGGAAACTATTAAGGCTGTTTTAAGTGACTACTCTACAGTTCATCTATTGTACTGGCAAATTAAGTGCCATACTGCCAAATGGCCTCTAAATCGCACACTTAAACACTAAGGCTGTTTTAAGTGACAACTCTACAGGTCATAGCTGTTTTAAGTGACTACTCTGCAGTTCATCTGTTGTACTGGCAAATTAAGTCTGGACATTTCTGCCATACTGACACTAGTCTCTACAATAGCCTCTGAATCGCACACTTAAACACTAAGGCTGTTTTAAGTGACAACTCTACAGGTCATACGTCCACTGGCAAATTGGGTATGGACATTTCTGCCATACTGTCAAGTCTCGACGATGGCCATTGAATTGCGCTTAAAAATATGTAGGGGAAACTGCTACTAAGGCTGTTTTTAGTGACAACTCTACAGCTTCATCTGTGATAGCTGTCTGAACATTTCTGCCATACTGACAGTAAAGTTTCTCTACAATGGCCACTGAGCTACTGCACACTGCTTTTAAAATATGAACTACCAAGGCTGTTTTAAGTGATCACTCTTTACAGTTCCTTCATCTGACTGCACTGGCATTATTACATAAATTGGGTCAGAACATATCTGCCATACTGACAGTTGCATTTAACTAGCTCAATGAAGGTTAATGTACGAAGTTTTGCAGAGGCATTTTGCTTGGCACTTTTTCTGGGCACAACCCCAGAATTTGGAACTGAAATGTTTGACAGCTCTATATGAAATTAGAATTGGAATTCAGCACAGAAACTGTTGTGTGCATATTGCAAAACTTCTCTGCTAGAGCTTCATTCCTTAGGCCCAGAAGTCTGACCTGTCCCTTACTGGGACTTGTATAGAACAGGGCTGCAATTGCGCAAACAGCTCGCTTTCCGCATGTTCGGTTTGACTGCTAGGTCTCAAAGTGGGAAATAAGCGGCACCGCCCCGCTGACGCAATCTCAATTTTGCCCAATACAGAGAGGGCAAGCGAAGGAACGGAAAAGCGAGCTGTTTGCACGATCGCACCCCTAGAGTGGTGGTCGGAGTGATCGCTTGGGGTTGTAGCAACATACGGTTTCTCTTGTGCCAAAGCTTGCAGTTTTTGTGAAGTGCCATGAACTCTACGGCACCATGCAAAAGTAGCTCGAGAAAGTTGCCCTTGGATATGGCTACAAGCCCCCACAGGCGAGAGGCATAGACTAAAGCACTTTGACCATTATCTGTTCTGAACAAAGTAGGCCTGTTTCCAAGAATATAACTAAGAACGTAGTAAGCTGTTAAATCTGGATGCCTTGCCAGCTTGATGGCTTTAACCATGTTCGTCCTTTGCTTGGTGAATACTGCTGTGAAGTAGCATTGTTCCCATGAGGGTTATTACGCTGCCCTAGTAAATGCAGATTCATGGTCAATTTGTAATTGTTGGTCATGGCTGACATTGTGTGCATCTAGAACTGGCTGCTGTGATGAGGAATGCATGAAGGACAGATTTGTGTCCTTCAGGTGCTGAAAATTGGGAATAGCCACACAGTAATTGGCACGGTAGTGAACTAACTTTATTAGTATTTCAAAGTGCATTTGCTGCAGCAACTGGCAGCATGCAAATATTAGCTCCTTAGGGTACAGGGGTGAGGAAATTCCACCTTCATAGCCTTCTGAAAAGTAATGGCACAGTGACTAACCAAACTACATGCAAGTTGGTAACAAAATTTTAACAATGTTCGGAAATGTTGGCCAAGGTTTAAAGGCTGGGGTTTTGCTTCTTGCTCTTTAATTGTAATGTAGTGTCCCCTTCACTTAGAGTTGCACATTTACACCGCGTGATGTTGACGGCCCCCTGCATTGGGGCGTCGCGGAGGCAAAAGTAGTTGTACACTTGGGCCTCTTGTACACATAATTGTCTTTCCAATGGGCAAAATTTGGGTTTCATTTAATTACTCTAGCTCTTATCCACTGTGAACTAATTCCTTGTATGCCCTTGCCTTAAATACTTTTGCTGTAGGCAGTTAAAAAAAAGTTATGTACTTGCCTTTTGGGCTTTAAGTTCCTCGTAGTTCGGGTCATCTGTGGGCAGCTCGTGCCGACACACTGGACAAGTGTTCACCTGCACGGTGATGGAACACATTATATAGCTAAGTCAAGATTGCCGAGTGTTCTGTGCAGTAGCATTCTGGCGAGGATCACTGAAAGGGAGGGGCTCTTCAACACTTCATAAATGTGTGGACTGGACTGTCTGGTATTGAAGGCACAATGCGCTATGGTTAACGAGTGCTGTGGACATTGGGAGCTCGCAGAATGAGCACTGGACTGATACCAATCTTTACTGTGGTGCATGCTCATATAGAGGAGAGCAGATGTCTTAACTTTAATAGATGCTTTGTGTACTCCAGCATTTAACACTAGCATAGTTGCAGACTTTAATGTTTGGTTAAAAATAAGACACCTGTTTTGCATTAAAACAATATAAAAAGTAGTGCCAACCACTTCCCTCCTCCTCCGTTCCACTGTCGCGCTTGGCGCGGCCAGCATGATCGAGGCGCGATCGTGCCAGTGATGCCGCCTACGTTGGACCTGCCGTAGCAGACGACAGCTAACGCGCTATCTAAATACGCGGGAAACTTCGATCGTGTCCTGCGGGGCAATTTTTGAAGTGCGATTTTGCTTCGTCAGTCAGTAACTGTCTTTAATAATGCCGTTTTAGATGCAGCAAAGAGACGATGCGAGACGGCGCATTATGAAGTGTGCAGCACACCATCACAACGAAGTTCTGTTCCCTAACGCGTTTGATCCGTCTGTGCGTACAACACTTTCGTCGCACAGATCGAGAATGGCGGTCTGAGCGTGCTGGAAAGAAAAAAAATATACAAAAGCGCAACGTGTACTGAGTCCAGGTGCCTTCTTGAACTTTGTTTTCCCCCGAACCCTCTGTTTTCCAACTGCTCCATGTCACCGACGAGCAGCGCCGTGACCTGTCCTTGCATATCATCATTGACCGCCTGGAATCGTCACTTGCCGACAGTTCTCTTCGATCGGCTGTTCTTCACGACCTTCCCACTGCCGGTCACCTCGGTGTGTCACATACCTACGGTCGGATCCGCCGACACTTCTTTTGGCCAGGGCTTGCTCGCTCCGTTCGAAGATACGTAGCAGCGTGTGAGAAATGTCATCGACGCAAGACACCATCGACGCTCTCTGCCAGGTACCTTCAACAACTCGACATTCCTGCCATGGAGCCATTCTTTCGGGTTGGTTTGGACTTACTTGACCCTTTTCCTCTATCTACCTCTGGGAACGGGTGGATTGCTGTGACCACGGATTACGCCATGCGCTACGCTATCACCAGGGTGAAGCTACAAGCTGCGCCACAGATGTCAGCGATTTTCTTCTACGCGCCGTGATTATATTACGTGGAGCTCCACGACTTTTCGCACACCGTGGCCGGACATTCCTATCAGAAGCCATTGCAGACATCCTGCAGTCCTGTGCAACGAGGTACAAGCTATCCACGTCATACCATCCGCAAACAAATAGCCTCGCGGAGCGTCTGAATCGCACTCTCACAGACATGCTCCCAAAGTATGTCTCTTCAGACCACACTAACTGGGACCTCGCGCCACGACACAGCCGGTTATTCCCCATTTTTCCTTCAGTTCGGCCGAGAACCAGCACTGCCCCTCAACACAACCCTCCCTGTTCATGCGGCACCGACCACTGAATATGCACTTGATGCTATCGCCTGCGCTGCCCTTGCAAGGGCAATTGCCCGTGACCACCTCCCGACTCTTCGCGTAACAATATGGATTTCAAGGGGAACGTAATTTACTATACAGTGCAATCCACTTATAACAATATCAAGAACGAAAACTCCGATCGTTATAACCGATCATCGCTATATCTGGACTGCCGCATAAAAAAAGAAAAAGCTGCCAACTATACCTTTGTAGTCCCAAAGCCAAATTTGTCACTTGCGAAAAAAATCGACGTTGTCGAAAGTAGGCTGTGAAAAATAAAACGTTTATTTATACCTCTAAATAGCATTTCAATTGCTAGGCGCGCTGAAATAGTCTGAAATCTTAATTTGCTTTCGCGGAAGTTTCAGGTTCACAACCGCGGTGGACACTGGCGGCTATAATTTAGCATGCATGAAATCAATGAGCGTACTCCATCGACGACAGTGCACTTGGCATGAACATCAGAGTCGTCGTGAAAGACTGGCCATTGTCAATCTTGTCGTCAATGCTGCTGCTGTTGTCGCCTCCGTCGGACAACGCCACCGTCTGTCGCGACGATTGCCCCCGTCGGAGATCTCTTTGCAGCAAGAGGCAGCACTATCTGCACTTGGGGGCGCGTGGGTGGGACGCGCTGCGTGGTAATGGCAGAAGGTACGAACTCGCGTAGGAAAACTTTTCGCCCAGTCTCTGTTATGGGCAACTTAGGAACGCAAATTTCGCGGTTATTCTGCATGAAAAACACTGCCCAGAAGCAAAATTTGCATGGTTATATGCGATATGCGGTGAAAACACATCATGTTTTTTTCTTCTCATAGCCCTAATGCATGTTGATACTCTTATGTTGACTCATCGTTATAACCAATATATGTGGTATTGTTATAATTGGACTGCACTGTATTCTGTTTCATTATAACGAGGTTCGAGTGTATACCACAGAAGCTAACAGTCACTGTAGATAGGGAATGTGTAGGGGAGTGGGTATTTACAAAGCCCAATATGATGTCATTAAAGCTTGTTTATGATGAAGCAAATAAAGCATGGAATGAAGGCGGAGGAAAATGTTAGATGGATTTTGATGAAAGTTGGCACAAATGTTTAGAATGTCTCCCTGATACTTCCACAAAAGTTTCAGAGTGATACCTTGAGAACATTTTGTTGAGCAGAATTTTTCTATCTTGAACTTTCTGGAGGGCCTGGGGAGCTTAAAAAACATGATGGAAGGCTCGTTGAGTATTGAATGCATAGCTCAATGCGTGCTGGAGGTCGTGACAGTCTTACTTTTTTTTTTTCGCAACACAAATTTTTTAGATAGTCATTTTTGAAGTTACCTTCGCACCAAGCACACTTTCCGAGTGAACGAATAGCCACACCATAAATTTATAAAAAGTCAAGATAGAAATGCGAGACTGTCTCGACCTGCACTGTAGTCCAAGGAACCTGACAAAAAAAACAGAATCAAAATAGGCCAAACGGTAACGAAGAAATCAGCTCCAGAAACTGAGCAGAAAGGCGAAAAAACAGTTTTGAGAAAATGGCTCTCAAAGTTTCCCCTTCTCTTCAGGTCTCTAAAATGCACCAAATTTGTAATCTTTGATGTGTTTTGTGATGTGGGGCTTCTTGGACATGTGGCCTCTGGTCTGCTGTGCCTTTGTTCTGTGTTTTTCATGTTTGTATGGCATTCTTTACTGCTGCTCTACAAAGAGCATGGTGTCTGGGTTTCAAACCAAGTGAGGTGCAGAACTATGTGGGCATAAATATACAGTAGTTCTAGTGTTGTACCTGCAGACTGCCTCATTGATAGCAGTCTCTAGTACAGTCAGTGAGGCATTGTTTTCTTTTGGTAGAATCGACCATGTTACTGAATTTTTGGATCATCTTCCATTGACAATGGCTATGGATGTTAGGAGAGCCACTGATAGATAGGCAGCAATGCAGCTGCTAGGTGCTTCCCAGCCTGTACTTTTGTATGATGCCTCACTTCTGCAGCCAGGTGTCTGTGCCAGCCCAAGTGGCCTAGTGAACAGAGCTCATGATGAGGTTCTTTTTATGAAGGGGTGGTATGATAGGTATTGGTACGAGATATCGTGGCAATACGATAATAGAGTCGGCGCGCGATGTGCTAAGTCGCGGGTCTGAGGTGCCGATGTGCGAAATGCCTGGTCGCGGGTCCAAAGAATAGACGCTCGGTGAGCTCAATCTCGCAGTCCGGGGTGCCGACGCGCGAAATGTCTGGCCGCGGGCTCGAGGAGTCGACGCTCGAGGTGCCGATGCGCGAAGTGCCTAGCCGCGGGTCCGAGGAGTCGACACTCGATGAGCGATGTGCCGACGCGCGAAATGCCTAGCCGCGGGCTCGAGGAGTCGACGCTCGATTAGATTAGCCGCGCAGTCCGAGGTGCCGACGCGCGAAATTGCCTGGCCGCGGGCTCGGGGAGTCGACGCTCGCGATGCCGACGCGCGAAGTGCCTAGCCGCGGGTCCGAGGTGTCGACTCTCGATGAGCGATGTGCCGACGCGCGAAATGCGTAGCCGCGGGCTCGAGGAGTCGACGCTCGATGTGCTTAGTTGCGCAGTCGGAGGCGCCGATGCACGAAATGCTTAGGCAAGGATCCGAGAAGTCCGCGCGCGATGTGCTTGATCGCCGAGTCGGAGGCGCCTACGCGCGAAAGGCTTAGCCTCGTGTCCGAGGATTCCGTGCCCGAAGCTTGGTCGCGAAGTCCGCGTCACCGATGCTCGGATTGCCTAGCCGCGGGTCTGAGACGTCCACAAAAAGCGGGATCGGCCACGCTACTGCGATGTCCGCATAGCGCCCGCTTTAACACTCGTCGAGATTACGGAAACTGTCCGGAGCTCGCGAGGAGACCGCAACAAGCGGAGCAGACGACGCCGTCGCGGAGCGAGCACCGGACCAATGGCGAACCGCGCTGGAGTCACGTGGCGGGCGCGGCCAATCGGTGGCTCCGGCGAGACCTTCAATCATTGGCTTTTTGTGTGCTCGTTTCTGTATGGAGGAGATAGCTGAAGCGGCAAATTTGAAGACGGAGAAATGCGCTTTCCAACGAGACCAAGATGAGCTGTTGGCAGTGTTGTGCTTTGAAATGTGCTCAATCACTTTTCTTGTGTGGAATCAATATACAGGCTTCTATCCACAACATGTAAATTTGTTCCTGTCCGAGTTTTCCTTCTCAAAAGTGTCTTCGAAATACCATTTCAGCCAGCAGCAAAAAATTGTGGCCTTGCGTTCTGTGGCCATATTCTGAATATATAACCTTTAGGGGTATCACTTTCAGATCAAATCAATCTATTTTATCTAGAAATCAATCTAGAAAGTTAACCTTACAGGCAAATATAAAGAAGAGCATCCCAAAATTGGAGATTGCACTTCAATGCACATTAATTGGCTAAGTAAGTGGATGTGGCTACAGGAATACTACTATCTTGGCGGAATTTTCACATCCCGGGGTTCTTAAGTATATTTTACAAGATGGCCATTGCTCCAGTGGGCTGTCATGCTGGAGGTTAAAGTATTCTCGCAAGTGCCCAACTGAGAATACACTCGCTAGCCGTTTTGATTAGAATGTCACATTTACCAAGAGTGGGCGATACCAAAAATAAGCAGGTCAATGCCTATGACTGTCGGCATTAGTGTCATATTTTCACTGGCATGCTGTGAAATAAGTTAACCTAGCTGTGTTGTACAGAAGCAGGATTCGGGTACGGGCTAGTTGGTATTCCATTGCAAACATGACTTGCAGCGCATACACAGACAAAGGGACAGCAAGAATGACGAAAGACAAGCGCTGTCTTTTGTCATTCTTGCTGTCCCTTTGTTGATGTATCCACTGGGAGTCATGTTTGTTGTACAGTTTATATACAGACCAATTTCAGCCATGGGAGTATGCAATCATCGTGGAAGTAGTGGCAGCAGGGCAGCTCCGTCACAACTTCTTCATGGCCAAACTCCTTCAAGCAAACGGGGCATTTTTTTCCTGCACAAACATTTAGTCACTTCACTCAATCGTACACATAACATGTTCCTTGCATGCCAAGTGAAAAGGTGATATGAAAGTACTGCTACCATGACAAGCCCTTTGTGTAATTGTTGAGCATGCTTTTACACATGGCTGTTTTGCGCATTTGATAGTGGCTCTGGTGCACGGAGTAAGATGAGAGAGGAGCGCCGACTCTGCCCCTCTGGAAGGGACACATTCTGAAACGCCGGCTCCTGCTTCACAGCGTGTTCGCCAGATGGCGCTACGGATTAGGAAAAACTGGAGCAGAGAGGCGGGCCCAACCAACCGAAACAGCAGAAGGCGCGGGCAGGCCCAGCAAAAAAAAAAAAAAAAAGCTTGGGTCTGTTGGTCTTTTTGTCATTGCTACAGTTGCTATAGCACCAGCGCCTGCTTGCCTACCCGTTTTGTCGTCTACTCTGCTCATGCCCTGATGCCTATAGCGCGCATAGCTGGCATAGCTCTTGTGGTTCAAGGAGTGAGGTTAGCAGGAGAAACAAGTCGTGTATCATTTTATTTCATTTATTTTATACAGGCCAAATGCAGGACATTTGTCAGGTGGGCAACATGGAACTATACAAAGCACAGGAACAGAAAAAAGAATTACAGAAACAAGGCCGAAAGAAAAAACTAGGCAAATGGTAAGGAGATACAACGGTAGTGTGGGTGGTCTCAAGCAATGACAGACGACAGCGAAAAGAAGCCTTTAATGCAAAACTGACGTTTATCACTCTTTATCTGAGCACGCATCAATTGCCAAGATGCTTCGCTTGCTTCTTTGTTTCTCGCGGTGCGTTTCGTGTCGCCCGGTTCTCTTGCGAGCAAAATGGCTGCATTTTCATTAAAACATAATAATGCGGAATTACTGCCAGTGTTTCCTGCTTATGAATTTCGCAAGGGAAGCTCAGATTATGTGCCTGCATAACTGGGAGAATCTTCTCGAAGACAAGGCTGAGAATTTACATTACGGCATGTCTCTGGACAAGGAAAGGCACATGCACTGTGTCTAGTCGTAGACAAATTGAGCTGCTCCCGTCCTTCCGTATCGGCGTCTTCTGGTTCCTCCTGGCATTAAGCATCATTGAGCTGCGCCAGGCTTCCCTCAAAAATTGAAGGAACGGCTCCGCTTCGAAGTCGGGGCACTTTCTTTACATCTAGTAGGACATTGCCTTTGTGCTCGCTGAAGTAACTATAAAAAATAAGGTGCTTCTCGAAGTGTCGGGCACAAAATTTGTCCATTGCTTTAAGCGCTCGCTTACTTTCAGGAATTTCTTGTCTCCATTGGTGCAGTAGCTGAAGATCAGATGGTGCTGCGAAGAGCGAAAACTTCTCGCGTCCTTTGCCATACCCAGATTTACAGCTGAGAACAAAACACTATCCTGTTGCTCAGTCTCTTCACGCACAAGTATCAACATACCTTGTTCCGTCAGGCATGAATAAACATACTGCTGACATGGTAAACAAAGCAAGGAAGCCCAAAATTTCGCACCTTCGCTTCCGCGCAGATGTAAAGGAGTGAAAAACAAGTACTTCTGTTGTGTCTTTTTGTACAGCATCATTTATCGTCTGTTTCCTCTAAAGACATGTAAAAATGTTTGCATACGTGTACAAAAGCGGTACCGTGTGCTTGTTTACGCTTTTATTATTTGTGCACACATATTTTTTTGTGTTTGATTGCTGTCAAATTGAGACTGCCGAGGGCCTGCGTTTCTAGCAGACGACACGCTCTATGGGTGCCGCGCTGCCCGTTCCGCGCCGCTGGTCTCTGCCACTCATCGCATGCGCACATGGAAGGAAGCTGTTGAGTGGTTTCTACGCACTTCGACAGATAGTGCTACGCGATGACATAAGTCGAAGGAAAGGAGAAAGCACTCGTGAAAGCGTGAGGAGGAGCGGAGGGAGAGAGCAAAGGCATGAGCTAGACCCCCGGCGTCCGCGTTGCATGGTTTGTCCCGAGCGAATGCATTGCATGCCGGCGGAGTCTGCGCTCCTGTTTATCTTACTCCGTGCTCTGGTGACAAGAAACGAGAGATTATAAATGGTGCATGCTTGTGCTTGGCACTAGCACATGTCATCATGGGAGCCACACCGACAGATTTCAATTCACGGAAGCCCCCTGCTTGGCACATACCTGGTGATTTAAATAATGGCCGAGCCACCTCCATGTTGACACATTACCTTGCAGCAAAGCTGTTTTAATGATTAGGAGATAGGTGTATCGTTAGCATAGGTAAGTAGGCTTCTTTTTTCTGGGTGTATTGTCCTCAACTTCAAGCTATAATTTGACCAAGAAGTTGCGGCCTGTCTAGAGGAGTCGAACCACACCACCACCACCAGCTCTAACCTGGGTGCAGTGCTGAGGAACTGGGACTTTGTAACAGGTGGCAACGCTGCACAAGCATATTTACGTTTACAGACATTTGTGAAGTAGATAGGGTGTCGTCAAGACCTGGCATTTAAAATAATTTTTAATGCTATCAAAGGGCTGTGCAGTTAAGCAATCTATGTGCATTTGAATCCAACCTATAGCTGTATAATATATACTTTTAATTGGAATAGATTTAAAAAAATTGCGTGGGAAATACAGCAGCCTGTTCAGGTGGATTACTGGAAGAGGCAGACATTACTTGCTTGACAAATTGCAACATCCACGTAGACAATTTAGCGATTCATTAAATATACTTTTATTTCTGTTAATTCTGTTCAGGACACATGTTAAATTGCCAAATTAAATGCGATCAGTAGGGAAGCCATGTCTGCTTAGCAAACTTCTGAGGACTAGCACCACTTCTGAAGCATTTGTCTAATACTGGTGTCCCACATGACGACTTTCGATTGCAATTGAGCCCAATCCAGATCAAAATTCTCGACCACGATTGGCTCCCTCTCACAGCTTGTGCAACGGTGCCAATCGCGACAGAGAAATTTGATCCCCATTAGGCTCGATTGCGATCATAAGTGTGCCGTGTGACACCCGTATAACTCTTTCCCTACCACACTCATTGAGAGCTGATCACTGGTGACTGATGAGCGTGGAGGCCTGTTTTGAGAATTTGCTGTTGGGATAGTTGGCACATGGTATTTAGTTCTTGAGCTGCTGGGGTTCTTGCACTTTTTAGTGGGTTGCTTGAAAACTATTGTCTTAATTTCCATGTGGTTGTTTCTATTACGTAGATCCTATAAAATCCTGCAGAAGTGCGTCCGCTGGTTGAAGACGCTCTTTTTTCACTGTATTGACATTGCATGCATAAATACCTATGTCTTATTTCAATAGCATTGCAAACAAGACTTCGAGGTACCCGAGCTCTCCCGGGTCTCGTGCTGTGTCCAGCTAGCTAAATAATACAGCCCATACACCAGAGTACATACTAATGGTTCATGCCCCTCCAAGACCTCTCGACGTGCAGCACAAGCCCGCAAGAATGGAAATGTGATGGAACTGCTACTAGAGCAACCAAGTAGAACACAAAAGAAATGTTTCTTGGAAAAAATTGCAATGTCTACCTGGACTGGTATAACATAGCGATTCCTTATGCTTGATTTTACTAATTTCTTATCACCCTCCACCCATAACTGGCCGATTGTGGTAATAATGTAGGTAGAATGCAGCTTGGACCACTGACATTGCGCGAAAAGGAAGAGAATTGAATAGAACCCTTACATTATACTGGCCCTGGGCTTCACCCGCTTGTGGAACTGCTTTGCCTAATGGCACATCAGCCACAAGGGTTGACTTGACTCATGATAGCTCAAGACGTTTTTGAGCTAGAGCTCTTATTTTTGCAGAGCTTTGCATTTAGAGAATGGGGAACATTTTGCATATTCTGAATTTTTCTCGATCCTTTATTTGTTTGATATAGACTTTCGGAAAAATTGTTTCACAAATTAAATTTTGCATCAGTAATCAAAACTTATGTTTTAAAGAATGTTTATTTAGGTTAATTGCCTTGTATGACATATTCTAACTTAATAGTTTTCTTACAAAAAAAAAATGACAAAAAAAGGCCTCATAAAGTCTGAATTTTTTCTATGGTAGGGGAGAAAGTTAAAATGTGCTACAATCAGTAGCGCACCCAGGATCTCTGCCAGGGTTGACAATTTGCCAATACCATCTAAACAGCACTAATTTCGAATCCTTCACGGGAAATTGTAAAAAAAATGCGCTTTTTGCGAGTGTGCAGACGATTGCACATCTGACATCTTAGTTGCAGTACTCAAATGCGTAAGGAAAGAAAAGGGGTTAAACAAAAGGGGGGGTTAAGTTGGCCTCAGGGGGGGGTTCCAACCCCCGAATCCCCCCCCCCCCCCCCCCCCCCCGTCGGTGCGCCACTGGCTACAATATACACCAATGTTCCATTTAAGTTTACAAAGTCACCCTCTAGTCGTTCAGCATGATCTTTGCTTTAATGCCAATGCATTTTTAGCAGATTTTGGGGACACATATCTCAAAAGCAGTGCAAGTCTTGGAATTTCTGCTAAACACACATGACTTCACTACATGCTTGGTTCTAATTTTGCAATTGTAACATGTGCCCTAATGTGAATAATTAAAAAGCTAACTGGATAACCTTTTTTAATTAGATATCTGGACGTTGCTATTTCTTGCGCAGGTAATGTCTATCTCCAACAAATCCACCTGAAAAAAAAAAAAAGGAAAAAAAAGGGGATTCTGGAAAATGCAGAACGGTGTTATCTGGCACAGGCAGTTATTTTTAAAATATGCTCCAACTATTAAAAAAAATTAGGTTGTATATGAATAAGCATGTCAATGCATACAAATTAAACAAATCTCTTTGTATAGCATGCCGATTAGCTTTCCTTGTTTTAAATATACAATCACATGAAGTTGAACAGGACTAGCACTGCAAATGACAAACTTTTCCTGGAACAAACATTGTTATCAGGTATAGATGCAATGAACACTGCTGTTCAGCAACCAGTATTCATTTGAAATTGCGAAAATGCTTGATTCAAAAAGATATGATGCAAGCAAGGTTACTCATTAAAAATAAGTCATGTGCACTGAAATACGTAATTCCATGTAGCAGAGGTCGAATCACTGTTGTTTACGTTAAGTTCATTTAGCTGCACAGCTAGACCATATGCCCATTTTATACGTAGCTAGGTAGTATGTACCATAAACTATTGCATATGCACATCATGTTCACACGCACCTTGTCAGGCTATTTTGGACTGCGGCCAAACTAGATGTACTTCTGGCAGGGTGTAGCAGACGCCCTGCAATGTATTATTGCTTGACATAGAAGCCAAATGAATATCCTGAAATGTGGCACGTGCGGTATCGTAGGCTACAAGAATGAATAGTAAGTGACCATTCGGTTAGCATTCTCTATTGCTTATATATGAACACTTCGTTCATTAGCTATAGTGTTCTTGTCCCAAGTAGCAATACATGCCGCATGTAAACTAAACCTGCTTACCTGTTTCGTCAATAGGCGTCCGTTTGAGCGACTTAATTGCTTGCTTGGACGCTGGCGGCTTGTGCGGCTGGTCGGGAAATATCCTGATAGAATACACACTCTTCAGTTCGCGTTGCAGTGCATGACGTGCATATCGTTAATGACAGTGGGATTTGCTTACCTATGGTACTCCATATCAAATCTGGCTCCGAATCCACCATCAATTAGCAATCTACACAGAGAAATACAGCAGTTTAAGTACTGGCCTGCGTAGTTCTGCAAGTCATCGCGTTACGATCGGTGCGTACAAAGTGGCTGTACCTTGCCAGATGAAGCAGGTGGTCTGGTTGCTCGCCTGGGCCCAATGGCTCGCAGTCGTGTTCATCGAAGTACGATGCCATTATTAACAGCTGACGGCAATTTTCATTAACAGCAGATCTCAGATGTGGTAACGACTGACGGCTCACCGCGCAGAGGAAGCGTCTGCTGCTGCGCGTGCTATGCTATGCGAGCACCTCGCGTGCAAACTTCGTTGCCACCTTTTTTTTTTTTTTTTTTTTTTTAAGAATAAAAAAAAAAAATGGGTGTAACTGTGACACCATTTGCTCAATCGTCGCTTATTTATTTTTCTAATGCTATAGTTTACTTTTTTTGTATACTTTCACAGAACGTTGTTTTTGCAGTAAGGAGCGTAAAAGTGGACCCTGTGCGACCGTGCCATGACCGCGCTTTCTGGGTTAGCGAAGTTCGAAAAAAGAGTGGGAAACCCTGGCAACCCGGCATCAACAACAACAACAACTGGGCATTGGTGTCGTTTGCGAACTTAACGCTAGAAGTACAATACAGACATTATGCATAATACTGCATATTACTGCATATTAATAACTGCATATTAATAGTTGGCAAATCAAAATTTAGAAGCGCCGTGATGTTGTTGTGTAGACCCCAGCTCTAGGTTAATTGCCTATTAGTAGGTGAAACATGAGTACTGGTATCGTTATGTATGAACTCGGTTCACTTTTCGTGTGATCGGCGTATTTTTGCCATCTGTTGATTTCATGATGCTAATTCGTGCAATACCGATTTCACATTTAAAAGATGGTTAGCCTTGCCGACAAACATTTGGGCCTTCCTGTGGCATTTGTCGCCGATGACTTCGATGACGAGGAGGATCCTGTGATGTATCTTTTGAAAGAATGTGTTAAGTTTGTGAATCATCCGCACGCTT
This sequence comes from Dermacentor silvarum, assembly GCF_013339745.2. Classification (NCBI taxonomy): domain Eukaryota; kingdom Metazoa; phylum Arthropoda; class Arachnida; order Ixodida; family Ixodidae; genus Dermacentor; species Dermacentor silvarum. The sequence continues at coordinate 201,878,295 of NC_051154.1, read as the reverse complement.
GCGAAGGTACGTGCCAAGGTTTATTTTGTTGTCCGAGTCTGTAGTGCATTTTTCTTCGTCTCCCCTTTCCAGACGTGACGACATTGCAAGAGAACTTCGAAAGTGCGAGGGCAATTTGTGACATGTCCTGGGAGATGTTAAACATAGGTGACTGGAAGGACGTCCCACCGCGTTGGAGGCGGATGTACAGCTACGGCAGTTTACTGAAAGCACTTTGTGAACTTGGGCAGGCGAAACCGACGGAGGTGTGTATGCGAATCACAACGCTGATTTCATGTAATCCATGTGGCACTATGTCGCAAATGAGCATGTTCATACGTGCCATTATATCGAGTGATCGACTATGAGTCGGGGTACTAATCCAAATATCCATGGCACGTCTAGTAGGCGTTATTATTATTATTATTATTATTATTATTATTATTATTATTATTATTATTATTATTATTATTACATTCAATTGGCAAACAGCTTCCGTAATGGCGAAGCGGCAGATTCTTCTCGTCAGTGGTTGGATATATTACAATAAAATTAATTAGCAGTAAATAACAATGTGTCATTATTGATTGGTCTGTGGCATCAACCTCACCTGATAACCTCGTACCCTTCTGTTAACACTAAACATTGTACAGTTGAGCCCGGATATAACAAACAATTTTTTTGCATGAAATTTGTTCACTATATCAGAAGTTTGTTATAATTGGACTTCCCTCCATGCTATCCGTGTAAAGTATAAAAAAGCCGCTTTATTCCCAAAATTAATGTGCACTGTACTACAGTGCCAGAAATTGGCGATAGAAGTTTGTTTCAGTAATGTTAACCCGATAATGGGGTGTGGTCCTAGGTCAAGTCTCTTACATATGCAAAGTGGTTGAGTGAGGCCCCACAGCTGTGATTGCCTGTGTGACGTGACAGTTGTGGCAGCGCACGTGTGAGCCAAGAAGAAAAAATAAATAAAGTAGAAAGAAAAGTTAGGTGTGGCGCTGTGGCATGTGCTGTGGAGACGCCATGTGATCTTCTCCCCTACCTTAGCTCGTTGAGACGCTGTCACGCTATGGTTTATTATGTTTTTTTATAACTGAACTGATCAGGGTGCCTGGTCATTATAAGTGGATAGCTCTCTCATAGACCCTTTGCAAAACATTTTAGGTGTAGAGAAACTGTTTGTAGTATTTGAAAGTTCACTCTAGATGGGATCATTATATGCGGGCACGACTGTCCACAGTCGTGTGGAAGTCCTCTTCTTTGCCGGGTATCACATAGTTCCTTCTGATTCATATTATAATGCCAGCAGGACCATATAAAGTGCTCCACATTGCATTCTACATGAGTAAAGGGTGGTTCCAACTGTTCTGATCAAAAAATGTATTTTGGCCTTCGAGTGGGGTGGTCTCTTGATTGCACACAACTTATATTGTGGCGTACAAAGTGACCTAATATTGCCACGCACTTGTGCCATTTGCTCCCAGAAGAAGACGAGGATGGTCTAGTTCACGAGCTAGCGCCTTGGTCTTTTGTCGGTGTTGCGCTGCCCCTTCGACGACTCGGACTTACTTTAACGGCCTCTTTTAAAAGCCGCCTGTCTATTAAACGTGACATTTTTCTGGTGGAGGTGCTGGGTATTCTCGACCCATGCAACAGACCCCTCCTAGCAGCAGGAACGCTAGATCGCTGTTTATGGGTGCTCCTGCTTTTTATGGTTTATACGACAACTTCATATCCTAAGTAGAAGAGCTGCCACGGTTGCTCCAAAAGTACTGAAAACGGGGGGCTCGTGCCGCCGAAGTGGGACCGCCACCTTAATATGCGAATCACTATTTTTGCAGCGAACTGCCACACACGTCTTCCCTTTTTCGTTACACATTTTGTAGCATGAATGGGGCACAGTGCATTAGCGAACACCCAGTTTGCATTTCCAACAGCTGATCGCACAGTAGCAGGGCAGAAGCAGTAATGGTTTCGTATTCTTGCGCATTCTCTGAGGCAACGTACGGCACGCCGCCGAAAGCGCCATCTCGTTCCTCTAGAGCAAACTGCTCCGTGAAAAGGGTCAATAAGAAGTAGTAGGCTGTTAACATCCCTGTAATTGATTTCAGGATGTTCTGAACACCTGTGACATGGGTCTTATTATGGGTGCTCCTGTAATGGGCAATATACTAACGAAGCTTGCCAGTCGAGTGCATAAGGAATTGCCAGAGCTGATTTCTCCTGCACTTCTTGAAAAGGTAGGTATTTTTATTGCCTTCTCACGGCCAACCTATGCTGCTGCTCCTTTTGTGATGAGCACACTTGGTAGTGCTTTTTTTTTTCTTTTTTAAAATCTTATAGCACAGTATGTGTACTTGTTGAAAGAGACTGTTTAACCCCTTCCCTCCTTTTTTATTCTAACCATACACAATGCATGCTTATTGGGACCTAATATGGTGGTTTGCATTGACATATGCATGCAGGGCCCAAAGATGCATTTTTACCCATCAGTAGCTCAGTGGCTATGGCGTTGCACTGCTCTGAGCACGAGGTCATGGCTTCAACCCTGAGCGTGGCAGCCATGTTCCTGTGGGGATGGGATGCAAAAACGCTTGTCTACCGTGCATTGGGTGCACAATAAGGAATCCCAGGTGGTTAAAATTAACCCCACCACGGCACGGCGTGTCTCATAATCAGATGATGGTTTTGGCACATAAAACCTTAGAATAGTTTTTTTTAAAGATGCATTTTTTAATGCCAATATTTCTTCCTTTCATTTTTTGCTAACTTTTGATCTTATTCAGTGCCATCTAAACTTTCAGCATTTTCATATTGGTCAAATGGAAAAAATGTGGGGCACCCTAGGCCCACATTGGACCCTAGGTCCAATGCATTACCATGTTATCCCTCGCCCCCCTCACGCAAACACAAAATTTTTCTGCTCCGTTGGATTCTTAAAAGTTGCACGTTAGTTGTCCATACTGTAGGAAAGGAAGGAAATTCCTTATCTAACGCTTAACTACCCATGTAATATTTGTGCTTTACAAACATTTTCTGCTTCATCTTTGGGGATTGCATGAATTTATAGCTGAAAACGTAGGACAAATAAAAGATGTTGCAAAAGAATCAAACAAATTTTGACTAATCTGTGTAGCAGCACCAAAAGGGTGATTCCACGAGAGATCAACACGGGTCCAAAAATTCATATTTTAGATTCCATTCAATATTTTATATTTTGTGCGCATATCACTCGGTAGTACGAAAGTGAACTTGCCTTCTTTGAGAAATGGATACTTTAGGAGAAAAAAAATGTCGAAGTTCTTCAGGTTGCAGGCGCCATTTTCATGCATCGGGCATTCTTGCAAATTCACAACAATGTAAAATATAAAATATTACGGCTACAAGGAATGAATTTTCTTCTGTAAAACGTATACGTAAAGAAGAGTCAGCAAGCGTTGTTTGAGGCTTCTGTGCAAAACGGAAGTGTTTTAGAAAAAATTCTTAATTTGCTACACTTATCGAAATTTGCTATATTTACGAATTTTTATCTAGTAAACTAATGCATGTAGCATTTTGAAATTTGGTGGGCTATGAGACCTTAGCCTGTTCAACGATTTTGCCGAATATTGTTGTGGTAGCGCAAATTTCCATTTTTACAGTTTGCCTCAAATGTGAAGTTTTGACGAAAATGAACACTATTTAAAGGTCAAAATAAAAAAAAAACCATCGTTAATTTTTCTCAAAATTTCGTAAACTGCTGTCCACAGACACTGGAAAAAGAACATTAAAAAACATCTTGCATTATTTTGTTTTTAATGACAATATATGTGGTAGAAATGAGAGCTTCGCCGGGATGCAGCAAGGTGCTAAGAAATAGGGACATCGGGGTAAAAAGAACGTCCATTAGCCTCTGACTTGCCTAAACTTGGCCATGATTGCTACAAAAGGGCAGTTTTGGTAAACTATTATTATGATTGCAAGCACGCAGTTCTAGAATGTCTAACTTTCTGACGTAAATTGTGCTACTGGGCCATCATTCGCGCCCATATTTTGTTAGCGCTTTCAGATGATGCTCTTCTAAAAATCGTCTCTTTTGAACGAGATGGTAGAGTGTAGTAGAATGGGGAGTGGGTCCGTGGGAGGCGGTGGCAAACCGGTGGTAAAGCGAAATACGTTGAAAGTTGCTGGCGGTGTGGCCGCCGCCTTAAGAGGAAGCTTTAGCTTGGGTGCTCCTATCTAAGTACATGTAAAACGAGAATTCATTTTTCTCGGCAACCACTGCACCACATTTGATGACGTTTGTTGCAGTTCAAAGAAAAGTTAAACTCTAGTGACTGTTCGTTGCTATTTTTTTTATTTAAGTCGTCAACTGTTTAATAAAATTGACAAGCTAGCAGAGCTTCAGAAAACGAAACTATCAAATTTACAACTCTAACTCAGCAATGAAACATGATGTCACAATCTTGTAAACTGCACCTAATAGTAAATCTAAAGTGGACAAAATTGCTATATTCTACATGGCTTTAAAATAGACTACTATTTTGTGTGTAGAACTTGTGCAAAATCCTTGTAAACAATATAACAAATTCATGTAAGAAATAAATTGGCATACCAAATTTGTCTGCTTTGAATGCTCTAATAGATTCCGTTCACAGGTCTGCGATATCTTTTATATAGGTGCAGAGCTACGGATTTGTAAACATTGTGCCTCTATTTTTTTCAAACTTACCAATTCTTGAAAATTCCAGTTAAATAATGCAGGCCAGAAATCGACATTTCGCGTCCGACAGTCACTAGAATTTACTTTTCTCTACCATATGCAACAAATTTAAGTAAAATCGGCCGAGTGGTTATCTCTGAAAATCGTTTCTGCGTTTTACATGTATTTGAATAGGCGGCATCGGAGTTGGGCCCGAGCTAAAGCTTCCTCTTAAGAGCAAGCTTTATTAGATTTGCTTCATTAGATCTGCGTGATCTGGCCCTCTGGATCAGTTGGTCTTATTGAAAATGCGGAAAGAACCGCCATTACTGCAGCGCTTCGTAAACTGAGGACGCGTTCCTCAGCACGCTATCATCTTTTCGGATTTGCCAGCGGTGCTCCAACAATTATCCCGTGCATTGTATGGCAGCAAGTTCGGCCGACAGTCATTGATGTTAGCTAAGGAGCTCAGCAACAGGAATTTCATTCTGAAGTTTCAGGGGATACCGCCACATGTTGGACTTGCAGGCAATGATGCAGCATTGTGAGTGCCAATGAATCACCCCTTATATAAAGAGTTCTCAGCACTTTGAATATCACCTCACCATCCAGGAGTGGTTTTAGCACTTTGAATATCTCCTCACCATCCAGGAGTGGTTTAAGGAATCCGCCACGCAGAAGCTGTACGCTATTTCATAAAGTAAGAACTAGTTCCACGAACCCCCCCTCCCTGTTAACGCGGAACAGTTCATCTCGACCTGCCAATACTGCAATAAAAACAGAAACGCTCTACTTGAGGCTTCGCACAGAAGACAATTTCCTTAAGAGTGTGCGGAACAGCTAATGTTTCCCAAAACACATAAGTTGCTGAGAGAGGAAGTGTCGCATCTCTTTCCACCTGTTCAACCCCCTTTTTAAAGAGGCGGAAGAAGTGAGCAACCGCTGGCACTATCTGCCAGCTAAATCAGCTCTAACCAACACCCCCCCCCCACCACCACCGTATCTTAGGTTATACTTTATAATGACGTTGCCGACGGAGCCATGGCGAGTACAACATTTTTAGAGACTTTTACCTGCCGTAAATTTTGTTACTTGTGTACATGCACAGGGAGTTTACCGCTAAATCTGCAATTATCTGCGCTGCAAGCTACGCACACTTGTTAAATAAAATGAGCCATGTAAAGGTTGCTCTGTTGACGTATCTTTACTCACATTCAAGAGAATGTGTATTGTACTAAATGGTATTTTATGCATAAGTATTAACCATAAGGGTAAAATTACCCTTTTGTCGCAATCATGGCAAAGTTTAGGCAAGTCAGAGGCTAATGGACGTTCTTTTTACCCCGATGTCCCTATTTCTTAGCACCTTGCTGCATCCCGGCGAAGCTCTCATTTCTACCACATATATTGTCATTAAAAACAAAATAATGCAAGATGTTTTTTAATGTTCTTTTTCCAGTGTCTGTGGACAGCTGTTTGCGAAACTTTGAGAAAAATTAACGATGGGTTTTTTTTTATTTTGATTTTTAAATAGTGTTCATTTTCGTCAAAACTTCACATTTGAGGCAAACTGTAAAAATGGAAATTTGTGCTACCACAACAATATTCAGCAAAATCGTTGAACAGGCTAAGGTCTCATAGCCCACCAAATTTCAAAAGGCTACATGCATTAGTTTACTAGATAAAAATTCGTAAATATAGCAAATTTTGAAAAGCGTAGCAAATTAAGAATTTTTTCTAAAACACTTCCGTTTTGCACAGAAGCCTCAAACAACGCTTGCTGACTCTTCTTTACGTATACGTTTTACAGAAGAAAATTCATTCTTTGTAGCCGTAATATTTTGTATTTTACATTGTTGTGCATTTGCAAGAATGCCCGGTGCATGAAAATGGCGCCTGCAACCTGAAGAACTTCGATATTTTTTTTCTCCTAAAGTATCCATTTGACAAAGAAGGCAAGCTCACTTTCGTACTACTGAGTGATATGTGCACAAAATATAAAATATTGAATGGAATCTAAAATATGAATTTTTGGACCCGTGTTGATCTCTCGTGGAATCACCCAAAAGGCAAATAATAATAAAAAAAATTTGCTTGAAAAGACTCATTTACAAACCCTAATGTCGACCAAAAGCAGATAAGTATTTTCAGTGCAGCCACTGTAAGCAGAACTCGGTACACATTGTGGGATATATTTAGCAGAATGAGTGGAGATCTTGGGAGAAATATGACTTTTTTGGCATTCCTTAATGGTACATGTCCCAACCTGGCTTTTTCCAGAGCATGCTCACAAACTGCTTCATAAATTGAAAGGAAGACTGCATAAAAGCTACAGAGAGCCTAAAATTGCATAAATTTGTGGTATCACTTATTTATAGCTGAGCACTGCGAAACAGTCGGGAATGGAACAGCTGCATCAATTGCCCTAAACTGCGCTAAATGCAGACCTTTGCGCCATCGTGCTCCAAAACAACATGTTAGTAAAAATTATGCCAAGCCTGTGTCAAAGAAGCATAATGTCACGTAGTAGTCACGGTGAAGAAAACAGTCGCAAAACTGTGAATGACGAAACTGACTTTTTATTGGGCGAACCTGTGCTGACAAAAGCAAGTTGCACTCGAAGCACAACGATAGTGGCGAACACAGTCGGCGATCGGCGAAATCTGACCAGTGGCGAAACGCGTTGGCTTTAATACATGAGTCATCGAAGGTTCCAGAGTAATCTCTGGTGCCCGCTTGTCTTGCAGGAAGTACTAGACAATTCGCGTCGCACATACAATCAGATTACATAAGCGTCGGTGACAACAGACAATTGATAGAAGCATCGATAACGTTCTAGAAACTTCCGATACATGCAGGCGCGTCCTGCGCCGAGCAAACACGTTTAACATTTGTTAGCCGGTGAAAAGCGGTCACCGGTGAAAGATAAACAAGTACACGTGTCAATACCCTCCCCTTAAAAAACATCGTCCGGATGCTGCAAACACGAAAGCGAAAACAAAACCATGCGTAATAAAGAAAAAACAACAGAGCAACAAAGTCCCTAAGTTCGTCAGCGGGCGTAGAAAGGTGCAAGATGCACCACGTGGATGACTTCAGGTCATGCGCGGCGCCGCTGTGATTGCGAAATGCCATCTGGCCCAACCTCATAGTCCAGTGCGCCAATACGTCGGATGATCTTATAGGGTCCGAAATATCGTCGTAACAGTTTCTCGCTAAGTCCTCGTCGGCATATCGAAGTCCAGACCCAAACACGATCGCCGGGCTAGTACTCGACGTAGTGTCGTTGAAGACTGTAGTGTTGGCTATCTGTCCTCTGCTGGTTCTTGATGCGCAGGCGGGCGAGCTGTCGACCTTCTTCAGCGCGCTGCAAGTAGGTGGCAACTTCAAGAGTGTCTTCATCGGTGACGTTCGGTAGCATGGCGTCAAGCATTGTTGCTGGGTTCCTTCCGTAGACCAGGTTGAACAGCGCCATGTGTGTCGTTTCTTGCACGGCCGTGTTGTATGCAAAGGTCACGTACGGAAGGATGAACACCTGTGACATGGGTCTTATTATGGGTGCTCCTGTAATGTGCAATATACTAACGAAGCTTGCCAGTCGAGTGCATAAGGAATTGCCACAGCTGATTTCTCCTGCACTTCTTGAAAAGGTAGCTATTTTTATTGCCTTCTCATGGCCAACCTATGCTGCTGCTCCTGGAACATAAGACATGGGGTCTTATGTTCGACGTCGATGTACATTGCCAGCATGTCGGCAATAATCTTATTTAGGCGCTCGGTGAGGCCATTCGTCTGGGGGTGGTAGGCGGTGGTCCGGCAATGGCTTGTCTGGCTGTATCGCAGGATGGCTCGAGTTAGATCTGCCGTAAAGGCCGTACCTGTTGTCGGTGATGAGGATTACTGGGGCACCGTGATGTAGGAGAATGTTCTCAACGAAGAATCTGGCTACCTCGGCGGCACTGCCTTTGGGCAAGGCTTTTGTTTCGGCAGTAGCGGGTGAGGTAGTCCGTAGCTACGACGATCCATTTAATCCCGGACGTCGATGCCGAGAAAGGCCCCAATAAGTCCATCTTGATCTGCTGGAACGGTCGGCGAGGTGGTTTGATCTGCTGTGGAAGTCCGGCTGGCCTTGTCGGCGGTGTTTTGCATCGCTGACAGTCTCGGCATGTCCTTACGTAATGGGCAACGTCGGCAGTGAGGCAAGGCCAGTAGTATTTTTCTTGTATCCTCGCGAGCGTTCGGGAAAATTCGGGGTGTCCAGCCGTTGAGTCGCCATGGAAAGCTTGCAGAACCTCTAGACGCAATGCTGAGGGTACCACGAGGACGTAGTTGTTTTGGAGTGGCGAGAAGTTCTTCTTTAGGGGAATGTCATTTTGCAAGAAAAACGATGCCAATCCTCTCATGAATAGCTTCGGCACAATGATGGTCTTGCCTTCCAGGTGGTCTGCAAGGCTCCTTAGTGCCGGGTCGGCTCGCTGTTGTTCGGCGAATTCGTCGGCACTGATGGGTCCCAAGAAAGTGTCGTCATCCTGGTTGTTCTGTGACAGGGGGCGCGAGGCAAGCAGCCGGCATCAGAGTGCTTTCGCCCGGACTTGTAAACAACGATGTTGTCGAATGCTTGAAGCCTCAGACTTCATCGTGCGAGGCGACCTGAAGGATCCTGCAAGTTAGCTAGCCAAAGAAGGCGTGGTGGTCGCTCCCAACTTTGAAGGGCCTGTCATAGAGGTAGGGGCGAAACCTTGATGTAGCCCTGTTGATGGCGAGGCACTCCTTTTCTCTTGTGGAATAATTTGCTTCCGCCTTCTACAGCGACTGGCTAGCGTAACTTACAACCCTCTAGTCCGTCAGTCCTCTGCACAAGCACGGCGCCGAGTCCTACGCTGCTTGCGTCGGTGTGGACTTCGGTATCGGCGTTTTCGTCGAAATGTGCAAGTATTGGCGGTAATTGCAGGCGTCGCTTCAGTTCTTCAAATGCTTCGACTTGCGGCGTCTCCCACTTGAACTCGACGTCGGCTTTCGTGAGGTACGTCAGCGGCTCGGCGATCCGTCAAAAGTCCTTGACGAAGCGACTGTAATAGGCGCACAGTCCAAGAAATCTACACACTTCCAATACATGCAGGCGCATCCTGCGCCGAGCGATATCGTTTAACATTTCTTAGCCGGTGAAAAGCGGTCACCGGTAAAAGATAAACAAGTACACGTGTCAACAAGAATGAAAGCCTCATTATCTTCATGCTGCCTACCTAATGAAACTGATGCCGAAACCTAAAGCTCGCTATCATCATCATCATGTGATGATGGTGATGTTTGGCCATAGCCACAGCTATGGCCAATGCCATCAGTCCTTCATTTGCTGTTTTCTCTCTTATGTTGCATTTCTCTTAAAGGGCCCCTAAACCACCCAGAGGTTGAAATTTAGTTGTGGTGTTGCAGTTATGCATGAGTCTACAACGAACACGTAGCCGCGACAGTTTTTCGAAATGGTGCCGTAATAGCGGAGCTACATGCGTTTGATGATCGAAACACGATCCTCGCTTGTTTCGCTCTTTCCTTCTCCACTCTCCTCGTCGGCTGGTCTCTCCTCCTTGCCGAGTGCTCCTCCAAATGTCACATGACATACGTCATTGTCAACACGCTTTTTAAAATACTGTCCACTTCCAGTTAAGGCACGTCCACGCCAGCGACAAATATACCGACGGCAAACGGCCTCCAGTGCCGTAGAACGTCTACGCTAGAGGTGTCCAATGTAGATGGCAGTTCGGCCAGCGCGCAGCCCGCAGCACGATCAACGCACAATCGATGACTGCGAAGCTGCGCGCCTCTGTCACCGGCGACGAAAACATCGGCTGGAGCTTCTGTTCCAAGCGAAATAATTTCTGCTAGATAAAGCGATATATAAATTGTACATTTTATGAAAAACGATATCCACTGTCAAATGTTAAACATGAACGAGAGCTCCGATACTTGTCGAGCTCAGCTGCAGTGCACGGCTACCGACGGAAGACGACGGGCTCGGCTGTGCTCGCATCGCAGCCGACGGCGCCGTTAATATCAGTGTATTTTTCTTCTTTGTGTACAATTATTGCGATGAGTGATAACAAAGAAAATATTGCTGCTTGTGAGCGTCGGTAATTCATTCCGAAGCGCTGTCCGCTTTAGCTTTAAAGTGAACCGGAAAAGGCCTAGCGACGATATCGGCGCCTTCGAGTGATAAGCGGTGGTAAGGCTGCCGCACAAATGGGTCCCGGTCTCATCCTCTCTACTGCAAGAAAATCTCGTTGTTCACAAGCAAAACCGCCGTCGAACGGCTGCCCGCGATTGGCAAACGGTGTGCGGCAAGTTACCGTGCCGGTAACGTGGACGGGCCTTAGCCGCGACGCAACGCTTCTCGGCTACCCACTGTTGCTGCATGCCGGCCCGTGCTCATGCGAAGCGTGCCGCTATGGACCCTGTGTTGCGCGCACGTATAGAAAGGCTAACACCGTTGGACTCTGTTGGCGCAGCTAATCAGACTGCTAAGCACGACTGTGTTATAATGTGAGTGATTTGGCACTTTCGTTGAGGGCTGTAATTACCGATTTGCAAGTGCACACAAGCGAGCAACATGACGAAGAGCAGGGAGCGCGCGTACCTGCTACCAGACTAACTGGAAGTCGTAGTTTCTTGTTCGACCAATGGACATCGTCACCGCCGTTGACATCACCAGATGCACCCTGGTGACATCGTGACGACCGCTTGGGATATCGGAAAGGCCAGGAGAGGTGGACGGCATTGTTTTTTCTTTTTTTTTTTTGTGGCGCGCCTGCGGTGCGTAGCGCTGCAGCATTTGGCATCGTTGATCGTAATGGCATTCTGAACTCGATGCACGTGTTTACTTGAAATCTTCAAAAAATATCTGAGGTGGTTTAGGGGCCCTTTAAGTGGAGATTTCAATGTACTGCCGCTGTGTGGTGTTGTGTTTGGGCAGTTAATGCAGCAGTTATTTTCCTCGTACTATTGTGGCACAGAGCTTGCTCGAGGAGGCTGTCAGATAAAACAAGAACCCTTCGATAATGTCCTGTTGTACATTGTTTGGCAGAGTTGAGGGTGCCACTTTAAAGTTTTCTTGTAATTTGTGCACTGAATCACTGGCGCATAAATCACAATTAGTAATGACCTTTCTTGAAACCCTGCACGATCGGAAGAGCAGATACCATGGTTGTAATATAAACAGCTTTCAGATCATTTGACGCACAGTTATGCAGGAGAGATTTTGCACTTCGAAAGTAAAGAGACCTCTGACGTCCGAACTGTAACTGTGGCTTACATGCGCACATTCTATAGGGTGTGGTGATCTATCTGTGGTGCATGTAAGCTTCGTAATGCATGAATAAATGTCACTTGCGTATTTGGTTACATCATTTCTGTACCCTACTGCCCATACACCTCCAGCAGCATGCACAAGATGTCTCATGTACCCCACTGCAGCTTTAGCCCCTATGCAGCCAACCAGATATTTTTTTTTTTCTTGCTTGCATGAAGCATAGTGAACACCCAAACACCTTTTTCCAGTTGAAATGGTGGAAGTAGCTTTATTCTACGATATACACACATGAAAAGCGATTTTATTAAAACGTAATGAAACTAGTAATTTTATCCGAAATGCTGCAGCCTGAACGCACAAGGCAAGAAAAAAAGAGAAGCTCAGGCTTGAGTAAATGTTGACCGCAGATGCGGTCAGCACATAAAGCTGGCTCAGCTGTACTTATTGTTCATTTCAGTTAATATTAAGACCATATACTGTATAAATGTACATTTGAAACTGTGCCCAAAATGCTTATCAGTGTGCCAAATCAGCTTTTTTCATGCGCCAAGATCTATGCCAAAAGGTCACATGGCCGTTCCACGATTGCAAAGTTCAGCTCTCCCTTTTACTAAACGAACACGGGCGAGATCCGATCCGGTCTGATGACAGAATTAATGAGTGGAAAGGCGCCACTAACTGCAGGCTACACGGACACTTGTTTGCGCAATGCACCTTAAAACACCTAGTACAGCGGATTCTTGATAATTCGAACTCGAAGGGGCCCGAAAATTTGTTTTAATTAAAGGAAGCTCATTGCATGGAGGACTTGCGTGCAGTGCTGCCTTAGGCGGCACATCTGCGTGAAATAACACGAATGAGAAGTTCCAGAAGTGCGGCTTCTTGGCAGCACGGTGTGTGCTGCCAAGAAGCTGCACCTCTAGCAAAATTTTGGTGCTGTGAAGCTGCACCACTAGGCAAAATTCACATATTTATTTTTATTTATTTATACAATACTGCAGGCCCAAATGGGGGCCCAAGCAGGAGGGGCAGAATACATAAATATTTCTATATATATATATATATATATATATATATATATATATATATATATATATATATATATATATATGTACACAGGGTGTTGCAGCTAAAAGTAGTCAATGTATTAAAAACAACGAAGTGTGCTAGGAGGCTCAAACCAACTCAGTGGTGTTGAGGATTGCGTGTCCTAGTCTGTAGTATTTTTTGTGTTTTGCAAAGTCCATTAATTAGTATAAATTAATTGCCTAACTTTTTAAATATTGGCTTCACCAAGATAGTGCCAATACTAAAGTTGTAGATCACATTTAAAAATGCCCGACTGAAGTGTTTGCAACTAAGTACCGTTGATGGAGCTTCTTGTTGCCTTTAAAGAAAGCCCGCGAAATACAAAAACAACCACGTGATCGTGCCTAAAGCCCCTGGAAAAATATAAAGTAGTGCCAACTGCGCCCCTTCGCCTCTGCCTCCTCTCCTGGCAGCTGCAGCAGCGCCTCTAGGATGTCCACAAGGAAACTACAAACGCGAGAGCCTTGAGCACGACCGGGCGCGTCCGGGCTTGACTGGCGCGCGTTCGCTAGCACGAGAGCTGCATCTCCGGTGCCCATGGTACCACTAGTGCAGCAGGTAGGCAGTCCAAAACGCGCAGAGTCACCGTGCAAACAGATTCAGATGCGGTCAACAAAACTAAGGAAGACGGCATGCCCCGACCAAGTAAACAAGGAAAAAAAAGAAATTATCGGACACTCAAGGTGGCACTTTCTCGACCTTCTAAAAACAGTGCGTCACATTTGAAACCGTATGATTTCTCAGTGCCGCCGTACTTACCCGGATGTCCGTTTCCAGTGCAGTGGCGCTGCCTTCAGTAGCGTCAACGCTGAGCGCGTTTGCATGCAAACGCACTCGCGTCCAGCCCTGCTTGCTTGCAGGGATGGTTTTTCCCAGTACAAGCGTTTTCTGGACTTAAATCTTCTATCACGTACTTCATGACACGGTGTACCCCTAAAATAGTGAACAAGTCGTAACCGCACCATCGGCAGAAACTTCTCAGTTTAAAGAGCCTAAGAAAATACCTTTCTTTTTCACGGGCTTTATGTCATGTATCTAAACACAATGCGAGCACTTCGGTTTATTGACTGATTGAATACCGCATATTTTTACACTTTCAGGCACGACGCAAATCACGCACCTTGTTTCTACATACATTTCATTGCCGTACTCAATGTTACCTTTTCGCATTTTTTCCTTCTCTCGAACCTCTTCCAATACACTGCTGCGAACTGCACCGCCCTGCTGTGCCCTAGCGGGATAATTGCACGAGCCCATCTTTCCAGCCAAGCACCACTCTCGACGGACTTTGCACCTCAACTAACTTAGTTTACAATCTACAGAATGCACATGAGAGGAGGTGCCTGCACATTGACACGAATGGCGCTACTTTATTTGTTTTTCGGGGGCTTTAATCGTGCCACTAATTCAGTGCCCCCAGATCAGTAAAGGACATTGTTTGCATGCTTCTTTCGAGACTCACTCGCGTGCCCTGACACGATTGGGTGCACAGAGCGAGCGGCGGGGATGAAGGTGTGTTGTGTTTCGACGTGATGTGGCATAAACATATCATTCGCTCCCTTTGTGAAATGAAGCCTGAACACACAAGGCAAGAAAAAAAGAAAAGAAGCTCAGGCTTGAGTAAATGTTGACCGCAGAGCTGTTTAATTGGGAAGGAAAATGCAATTGTCATCTTCTTTTCGTTCGCGATCATATCTTACAAGCAAGAGTTGCTGGTGCGTACCTTGCGGCCACCTGAAATGCGAAGCCCGTCCCGGAACCGCTCTACAGATATGTGGATTTCGTTTCTTGTTTGATCATCTGGGAGTGTTGAAATAGTGGCGCTATCACGTGGTTGTTTTTGTATTTCGCGGGCTTTCTTTAAAGGCAATTAAAAGAAGCTCCATCAATGGTACTTAGTTGCAAACATTTCATCGGCCATTTTTAAATGTGATCTACAACTTTCGTATTGGCACTTTCTTGGTGAAGTCAATATTTAAAAAATTAAGAAATTAATTTGTACTAATTAATTGACTTCGCAAAAAAAAAAATACTGCAGACTAGGACATGCCATCCTTAACACCACTGAGTTGGTTGGAGCCTCCTAGCACACTCCGTCATTTTTAAAACATTGGCTACTTTTAGCTGGGACACCCTGTATACATACACACATGAAAAAGAAATACAAAAGCAATGCAACATATGCAATGATCAGAAAAAAAAAAATTTTAAGCGAAGACTAAATAAGATAAATATAAGGTACACTGAAGGAATACAACTTGACAAACATTAGAACAGTATCAGACAGAGTTTAAGGCATCAGGAATTAAGGCAATATGTATATATGAGCAATTGCAACCCATTCTCGAGAGAGGAAAAAAGAAAAAAAAATCAACAAGTACCAGAAGTTGATGAATGAGTGAACGTTGCAAAATACTGAAAATAATAGAATAAGGAAGATGTGGAATCTATCAAACAAAACTCACATGTAAAAAAAAAAAAAGTAACAAGGCTTGTCCACATAGCAATATCATTAACATTAAGGACACATGCGTTCAATAGAATCAGTGCTTATCGGTTGTGATAATGGCAGGCTGTTCTGTTCTGTTATAGTGTGCGGGAAGAAGGAAAACTTAGAGGTTAGTTTGTTTGTTATAAGGTAGAATCAGCGTGACGATGCCGTGTTCGACGCGCTGTAAGTGGTTCAACAAAAGCCTCTGGGTGAAGGGACAAAAAGTTGTTTTTTAGCAAAAGGAGAAATTTCAGTCTTTGTACTTTCCTACATAGCTGTAGCATTTGAATATTATGTTGATTCATTAGGCTAGTAGGAGGGTCACTTATTCTAAATTTAGAAAAAATAAACCTGACAGCTTTACGTTGGATCATCTCTAAAGCGTTAATGTTAGTTTTCTTATAGGGATCCCACACAATGCATGCATATTCTTGTTTCGGTCGGATGAGTGAAGTGTAAGCCAGTAATCTAGTACCAGAGGGAGCGTGCTTTAGTTTGTGCCTGAGGAGACAAAGTTTCCTGAAAGATGAGTTACATGCGTTATAAATGTGACTATTCCAGCTGAGGTCACTGGTTATTGTGATTTCAAGATATTTATATTGGCTGACTTTGGTCAGCGGTTCATAGCCGAGGTTATAGACACAACATTTTATTTTTTTTGTTATGGACATGTAAACAGTTTTTTCCATGTTGAATTCCATGCCCCACCGACTGCACCAGGAAAGAATGTTATGAAGATCGAGTTAAGCATTAATTGATCTTCGTGGCAAGTAACCTTGTTAAACAACACACAATCGTCAGCAAATTGTCTAACTTGAACAGAATGAGAAATTTTGTTAGTGATATCGTTTATGTATATTAGAAATAGTAAAGGTCCTAGCACACTACCTTGAGGTACTCCAGAGGTTACTGAAAGTTCGTTAGAAGAGTAATTATCAATTGAAACAAACTGCTTGCGATTAGACAGATAAGCTGCCACCCAGTTAATAATATAGGTTGGAAGGTCTATCGACTGCAGTTTTTTCTGTGAGGAACAAGGTCAACTGTGAGGAACAAGGTGAGGAACAAGGTCAAATGCTTCCTTAAAGTATAAAAATGTTACGTCAATTTGGCTTGACTTGTCAAAAGCACTAGCAAAGTAGTGAATAATTGTCGTTAATTGTGTCACAGTAGAGAAACCTTTTAGAAACCATGCTGGTGAGGAGAAATTACATTGTATTCACTCAGGAATTTTGTTATTTCATTCGCTATAATATGTTCGATTAACTTGCAACATGATGAAGTTAATGATGTCGGACGATAAGTGGTCACTAGGATTTTGTCGCCTTTTTTTCGGGATGGGAACGACACGTGTAGATAGCCAGTCTGTAGGAAGAGTAGTCGAAGATGTTTGTTTAAATGCTCAATTCGGACTTTAAAAAAAATTCCTAATGTGCACTGTTATGACAAAAACTTATTAACATTATGAATGCTAGGATATGAACATCATTTTATATTAGTGAAAATGACTTTTTTTTTATTCGATATTTGATTCGCTTCTGGCACTATTTGTATTCGATTCGGTCTCTAAAATTACTGTTCACACACCCCCAGTGTTTTCTTTTTAGTTTTCTTCTGCCACCAAGATAATTTTGGTGTACTAAATATGTAGCTAATTAAAGAAGATTAATTATTAAAAATAATAGATGTGTGCCATCTGATGGAAAAGCTGTTATTGCATCATGAAACATCCCATTCAGTTACAGTCAGCACGCTATGTCTTCAGTAATTTTTTCAGTGCTCCTTGCACCGTGTAAAATAAAAAAAAGTTCAGCATGATTACACACACACGTGCTGCGAAACCAGTGGTCTTAAAAGTGATTTAAAGAAACTAGCTCCACTCATTGCCCAACTTAGGAACTCCTTGGTCATTGTGTAGGTCATGCGGAACACGCAGCTTGTGATCAGTGGAAGCCAAGGCCAAGACAAACGGCTTACCACTTCCAGGCGGTGGCTGAGTCGGGCAATAATTAGTTCCTTGAAATCACTTTTTGACCACTGGTGCCATAGTGTGAGGGTACGTTATCACACTATACTTTTAGTATTTTGTGTGCTATGTGTAAAGTGCGGAAAAAAAAAAAAGACCACACATGACATAGCACACTGAAAATGACTGAATGTAATGTTTTAGGATGCAATAACAGCTTTACCATTGGAAGTCATGCACTTAATTAAAAAATAAAAAACTTGTTTACCTAATCTCAAGTTATCCAGATAATAAGTATGTACACAAAAATTATCCTGGTGGCAGAAGAGGACTTATGAGCGAACACTAAGTCTCGTAATCGTATATTGTACCAGTTTTTTTTAACATCTTGAGTAACATTAGCTAGGATACCCTGTACTATCGTGAAAAAATGATTGCTCTGTCCCCGGTAAATCTGTCAAGTGGAATTGTGTTCCTGCTTACATAGTTTTTTTTGGGATGATCAAACTGTTTTATGATACACAGCCAGGAATTGCATATTTTGGCATCCCTTGAGTTTTGATTTTTATTACTCTCCTCTGTAGTGCCTTTGGCCTTAGTGTGTGTGTGTATACGAATAAATAAGACATTGGGTATTCTTGTTACAGTGATCACTTTAAAGGGACCCTAAAGGCAAATACTTAGTCGACATGGACTGTTTAAATAGCTTTCCAGAAACCTCGCAATGCTTGTTTTGTGCCAAGAAAAGACTTCGTTATACCTTTATCGCAATTCAAATCTCCCGCCACCCAACCAGGGAGTGTTGACGTTGAATACACCATCACCGCCCTTTGCTGCCGTCGGGGAGTAAAATGGCGCCCGACAGACGGCGTTACGGTGTTTTGCACAAAACAAAAGCTTGCAGCCATGGAGAAACCGAGCCGAGACACAGCGGTGAGCTGCTTTTGGTCAAGTGGCGTGGACCATTCGGGCATCCCGCAACATCACATGGAAGTGGAATTCTCTGCTACTTGCAGTTTGTGCGAGTTCCGCGAGCCAGCAAAACCAGCGCAGCACTACGTGATTATGAAACTACTGAAACGCGAAAGCGCAGGCAGTGCAGAGTTGAGTGAGAATGAAATCTTTCGACCACCCTCATCATTGTCAAGGGTAATGCCAATGAGTTCTTTTTTCTAAAAATGAAATCGAACTGGACAAGTAGCATTCTTTTTTTCGTCTTATAATGCAATACAATAATGTTTTTATAATGAGTGGTTCAGTACTAGTGACAGAATTCAAATGAGGAGTGCCTTCGTCATCGAGCAAGTACTTGAATGTCCCGGGGCGTCTCTAATCGTGTCCTGCATTTACATCAATTTCTCAATTAGTAAGGCTCTGTTCACTATAATATTGACGCCTTAGAGATTCTCGAGCACTAATCTATCACTTTAGCTTGACTTAATATTTGCCTTTAGTTTCCCTTTAATTTAAGGACATGTCCCTACATTCAGCATGTACGGAAGCACCACGTTTAAGCTAGCCTTGAACATAGCAACCTGCGTAGCGTTTTAGTAAACAGGCAACATTATTGCTTTAGGTGCCATGAAAATGTCATGTTGTGCCATGAGTTTACCTACCAGTTTAGATTAGTTGAAAACTTCATAGCCTTTGGTGATTGAAAAAATCCTGCAGGTTTATTTCTTTTGTTTTACTTAAAGCCTACATGCTGCATTGACTTGTAAAAATATCCCATTTTATTACGTCTACCGTGCCTTTTAACACGCTTCATGGGCCAGTAGTTTACAGAATTCTTTCCCCCTCTCTCCAGATAGAGTGCAAGGAACCTCACTCGATCACCTTAAAGTTTCCTTTGAGTCGGCTTGCTTGCCCATCTGTGGAACATTTTATGAAAACATATTTAAATGCGGAGAAGCCTGTGATTATAACCAAAGGGATGGACTACTGGCCTGCATTGTCAACACGACCATGGAGGTAATTAGTAGATAACACATCTGCAATACTGTAAAAATAGCAGCACTAATTCGGGAACATTTACAAATGACTGTTTACGCCAACAGTAATGGCTGGGCATTTGGTAAACCGTGTGCCAGATCTTAAAAAAAAAGAAAAAAAAAACCTTGGCCACATTTTTTCGAAGAGAGAGTTAATGCACCATCATTAGCTGCTCCTTGTGAATAGCTTCTTTTGCTGTTTTATGCTCTAATTTACTACCGATCTTTGCAACTCCTTGCTGTACACAATTGGCTTCAGGCTGTCATTATTTCCTTGCTTCCTTGCAGCTTCCTTCCTTCCTTCCTGCTTCCTTGCAGCAACATTCCTCAGTTTTCTTTAATCAACATCGATGGTGTTTCTACAGTCAACATCGATAAATTTGAGTGGTGTAGTGATGACATATAATATTGAAATGGTGCTTTCAGCTCTTTATTTAGAGTTGTGACTCTGTCATCCCAAATCAGAATTCAACACTACAATCAAAACCTGTGATTTTCGAACTTGCTTTCGAATTCCAGGTACTAAAAACTCTTGTACTGGTCAGAGGCTTCACTAAGCCCTTTCCTACCTGTTTTTTTTTCTTTTCTCTCTTTTTTAGCATAAGGTACCTTGTGACTATTGCAGGTGGCCGCACTGTGCCTGTGGAGCTGGGGAGCAAGTACACTGACGAGGACTGGTCGCAAAAGCTCATGACACTGGCATCTTTTGTCCGCACCTACATTCTTAAAGAGAAGGTAATAGCTCGAATGTTTCCCTATAGGTACCTTTAGAATGCAGCAGTTTGTGAAAGTGCAGAGGAGTTTGTGCAAGCATGGCATTTTCTATTGGGAAAAAAAAATTGACTAAGCATTGCTAAACCCAAGCTGACGGCAGGTATTGAAGTAGAACTTGGTAAGTAGAACAGTATCGTAGCAGCTTGGCTGTAATGGTCAAATTATTTCAACTGACTGAATGATACCACATTATTGGTACTCTTCACTGGGTGAGGGTCGTTTTTATAGCGAAGCTGTTTATGTAAACTCTGTATCGTCGTTGTTGGACTTGCTAAAAAGTGGCCACGTGACCTAGTGGGACATGCGAGGAAAAGAAGAGCTCAACAGGGGGAAAGGGGTTAGAGTGACCCCTTTCCCCCTGTGAGAATGTTATGAAAGGGTGCAGATGAAAACTAGAACGGGGAGGGTGGTTGATGTAAGTCGCGCTGTCCAATACTCGTGTTGGAGGGGGAGAGCGTTAGGTGCTCCAACCAATGGCGGTGTAGGAAAAAAAGTAGGTCAACAGAGGAGTGGGGTGTGAGAGGAGTTCGCGTTAGTGTTGGTTGTAGATACGAAGCTTTGGTCAAGAACTCTTGTCTGGGAACGTCATAGAAAAAGCTTGAGAAATGTGCTAGGGACGCTGTCGCCCGTGGACGCCGACGCGTCCCATCCCCTGCATGTATCACCATTCAGGCGAGCCAAGCTGGCCGCGAATGCAACTACGGCTCGGACGCTCGCTCCCATTGCAACCGACCTGACGTGGCAGGCCGGCTAACACAGCTTCGCTGTTTGACCATCTTCACAGAGTGGAAGGGGCGCTGATTTTTTTCGTGTTTTCCTTTCCTTCCACTCCTAAATGTGGAGCAGCGGCCTTTTTCCCTGACACAGTTACTGTTCACGTGATTTGTACACAGTGACTTACTGCGAGTTGGGTTTCTAATGGAGACATGTAAGAATTTCTAGTCTTTCTGTTCACTGATAGTTTAAAGCAGTAAATACGTAATCTCTCTCTAAAAGGCATATTTAAATGCAACATAGTCAGCCTTGGCTACTGCAGTCGTGCAAGTCGTGTAGCGATTGTCCTTTCAAACACCTGATGATGCAACCACAAGCGGTGTGTGCTCAATTGTACTTCGCCTTCACTCTGTCATTGCTGCCATTTGGCCTCAGAATGGGCGCATTACTGTTGGTTTCCTAACTGCATCTGAGTAGCGAGGATGAGAGATTGAGCTTTGGTCCCAAGTGCTTACCTTTGTTAGATGATGCTCATGCAAGTCATGATTTAACATCCCTGCTGGTGGGCACTTACTTAGCCTTAGCATTATGGATAGATACTAAGCTACTTTGTCCTTGGTTGTCAATCTCGACAGGTCTTTCACTTGAAACAAACTTTTTTTTTCTTCTTAGCTGGAAGTGACAGTTACCATGCCTCCAGCTCTTGTATCCACTGTGGCTGTTGTAACCTGCTGTAACAGTGATTTGCCGCACTTTGATTACTGCTTACATCGAACCACCAGCACAGAATAGTCGTTTCCCTGTCAGGCATGATGGATGGTTTGCAAAGCAAGTTTAGAAGCAGATTTTGAGGCAGGTTTCAAAGGAAAATGGCCACACTGAGAGCTGAAAGCTTTTCTAGCTGAATCTTTCTCCAGCAAAAACCAGTGCATTAATTTTGCCAATTATTTATAAAGATGTCAGATGTTTTATTAGTATTATACATTATTTGGGTGATATCACTTGCATTTTTTCCTCTTTTTGAAAAGGAGTACTGCCGAATCTTGATGCCGAGTAGTACCAACTTTAAGCTTGTTGGTTTGATACAGTTATAGGGACTATGCGCTTCAGTGACCTTCCTTCCTTGACTACGTCACTGAAGTGCCATGGCCCCTATAATTGTTGATGCCGCTTAGTACCAACTTTAAGCTTGTTGGTTTGATACAGTTATAGGGACTAAAGCGCTTAGTGACCTTTCTTCCTTGACCGTGTCACTGAAGTGCCATGCCCCCTATAATTGTTCATGCCATTTGAAAAAAAAAAAAAAAAAAAAACTTCAAGCTCACTGATAAAAAAATGACCAAGGATCGAGTACATAGACATTCAGCAGTGTCTTCTCTCGCTCAAAATGTTAGTCACCTTCTGTTAACTCATGACTCTTTGACAAGAAATATGGCCTTTTATAAGTCCTCTCCACATTGCTACTATTATTAATGTAGAATAAAGCATCACTTCCAATAGGGCAGTGGAATTTGGAAAGTAGCTGCTGGGGTCACTTTATTCCTTGTCAGCATTGTTTCCAGAATGTTCACCCCTTGCACCACAATTTTCATCACATTTTGTGGATTGCTCGTGAGGACATTCTCATTCATTGCAATGAACTCTGCAAATGCAACCTTGGTGTTGGTGGGCTCAGCCTCATTGCTGCTGCATCAACACTTGGTTACAGTATGCTTCATTGACAGCTGATGTAGGCAACCCAAGATTGCTAGTGCTGTCTCTTCGCATTTTTCTTTACATTTTGGTTGTTTCGTCATTATCAGCCTATATTTAGGACCACAGCAGGACGAAGGCCTCTCCCATCAATCTCCAATCGATCTTGCACTAGCTGATTGCAACTTGTGCCTGCAAATTTCTTAATTTCATCACCCCACCTAATTTTCTGCCTTGCTCAACTGTGCTTCCCTCCCCTTGGCGCCCATTCTATAACTCTAATGGTCCACCGGTTATCTACCCTTCGCATTGTATGGCCTGCTCAGCCCCATTTTTTTCTCTTTATGTCAACTCGAATATAGACTATCCCCATTTGCTCTCTGACCCACACCGCTCTCTTCCTTTCTCTAAATGTTACGCCTAACATTTTAATGCGTAAGCATTCTTTGGCGAGTACCCCAGCAAAATCTGTCCGTAACGCAGAAAGTGTCACACCCATTATTTGCAGAATTAATTCATAATTGGAAATGTGAAGACATTTAATTGTTATAATAGTTTAAATGTAGATGATTGGTAGCTTTAGAATAGATAAGGAAGAAATGGAAAGTAAAAAAAAAATGAGAAAGAAGAAAACCGTTCTCATCATGCCCCCTTGAAAGCTTACTTTCCCACATTGGTGTGCATGCAAGGAAGCCTGCTTTGGGATTGCAGAGTATAAAAAATAATGGAATACTAGCTGATTGGTAGATGTGATAATAGTGTAAGAATGACTGGTTGCCCTAAAAATAAAAAAAAGGAAAAAAGCGGTGATGGTCACTATGCTCATGTCGTAACATAAGAAGGAAATCTGTAAAGGGGGTTTATTTGGGTCGTAGAGCGGCAGCGAGAAACGCAGCACCAGCAGGTAGGGCGTAGCCAGAGAGCGAACTGGGTATGAGCCACACGATGGCAACGGGGCTGTTCAGTGTGCCGATCTTCTTCCTCACAATCACCCCCCGGTATGGAAGAGTAGCCATCCTGGGGGGGGGGGACCTAGGGAGAGTGCAGTGGATCGTAGTACGGCTTGAGCCGGTCAATGTGTACAGTCTCTCGCCCGCGACAACAGAGATCGGAAAATGGCGACACGGGTTCAACCACGTAATTAACTGGTGATGTTTGTGCAACCATGCGGTAGGGCCCGTGGTACTTGGGAAGGAGCTTTGACGAAAGACCAGGAGCAGCAATAGGCAGGACCCAAAGCCACACGAGGGAGTCGATGGCGAAAGGGTGAGGAGGTGGTTTGAGGTCATGGCGCTGTTTTTGGTGACACTGTTGAGCAGACGTCAATGAACGGGCAAGTTGTCGGCATTTCTCGGCATGCTGAGCGACTGTAGCAACAGGTGAGCAGTCGGCAGGGTCCGGCCGGTAAGGGAAAACCGAATCAATGGTGCTGGAGGGCTGACGGCCGTAAAGCAGAAAGAATGGTGAGAACCCGGTAGTGGCTTGGAAGGCAGTGTTATATGCGTATGTGACAAAGGGAAGTACAGCATCCCAGTTGGAATGGTCTGACGCCACATGCATTGATAGCATGTCACCAAGAGTTCTGTTGAATCGTTCAGTTAAGCCATTCGTCTGTGGGTGATAAGCGGTAGTTGTGCAGTGAATAATTTGGCATTCTGATAGGAGTGACTGCAGCACGTCCGAGAGGAATACGCGACCCGGATCGCTCAGCAGTTAACGAGGTGCGCCATGGCGGAGAACAAAGTTGTGTAGAATGAACGAGGCGACGTCTTTTGCTGATGCGGCAGGTAAGGCGGCGGTTTCAGCATATCGTGTCAAATGATCTACGGCGACGACCATCCATCGGTTGCCAACGCCAGTAGATGGAAGAGGCCCGTATAAATCAATGCCGACACGGTCAAATGGGTGAGCTGGGCAGGGAAGTGGCTGGAGAGGTGCGGTGGAGAGGTGCAAGACACATTTGCATCGCTGGCAGGCAATGCAGGAGCGTACATATTTGCGGATGAAGGTGTACATGTTGCGCCAATAGTAGCGTAGGCGAAGCCGTGTGTAGGTCTTCGACACTCCGCCGTGACCACACTGGGGGTCGGAGTGAAAAGAGGAGCATAAATTGTTTCGATGGTGGCGGGGCACGACTAAGAGCCGTGTGCGGCCGTCATTGTGGTAGTTGCGGCGGTATAAAAGTCTGTCGCGGATGGCGAAATGCTGGGCCTGTCGGCGTAACGCTCGAGTTGCCGAAGCCGCCGGAGGGTTGGACAAAATATTGAATATCGTGACGATCCATGGGTCTTTTCATTGCTCCGAGGCCATGTCCATGATGTCAAGTGGGGAGATATCATTACTGTCGGTAGGAGTACTGGCGTCTGAAGTAACTGGGAAGCGCGAGAGGGCATCGGCATCAGAGTGTCTGCGTCCAGAGCGATTGATGACACGGATATCGTATTCCTGGAGGCGGAGGGCCCACCGAGCGAGGCGACCCGACGGGTCTTTGAGGTTAGATAACCAGCAAAGAGCGTGATGATCCGTCACCACGTCAAAGGGTCGACCGTAGAGATATGGGCGAAATTTTTGAAGTGCCCATACGATGGCCAAGCACTCTTTTTAGGTTACTGTGTAATTGACCTCAGGTGTTGTAAGGGCACGACTGGCATAAGCGACTTCGCATTCGGCATTAGTGTTCTTACGTTGTGCGAGCACGGCACCAAGGCCTACACCACTGGCGTCAGTGTGAAGTTCTGTAGGTATGCTTGGGTCAAAATGGCGCAAGATTGGTGGAGACGTAAATAGGCGGCGAAGAGTGGTAAACGCTTTCTCAGAGGCTTCCGACCAATTAGAAAGTGCATTGTCGCCTTGGAGAAGTTGGTTGAGGGGTGCGATCACAGTAGCGAAATTGCGAACGAATCGTCGAAAATAGGAGCATAGTCCAATGAAGCTGCGTAGTGCTTTCATGTTAGTGGGCTTCGGCAATTCGGATACGGCATGAAGTTTAGCAGGGTCGGGAAGAATGCCTTCTTTGGAGACAACGTGGCCTAGTATAGTCAGTTTTCTAGCTGCAAATAGGCACTTCTTCAAGTTAAGCTGGAGACCAGCATTCCGGAGATAGGTCAAAACTTGATGTACCCAGCAACCCAGCACCTCCACCAATTGTAAAGGGGGTTTATTTGGGTTGTAGAGCGGCAGCGAGAAACGCAGCACCAGCAGGTAGGGCGTAGCCAGAGAGTGAACTGGGTACGAGCCACACGATGGCAACGGGGCTGTTCAGCGTGCCGATCTTCTTCCTCACAAGTCATATGAAATAAATAAAAAGGAAATACTGTGTACTCGAATCAGCACAGAAAAGAAAGAAAGAGGATGACGGAGATGTAGAACGACCAGCTATGGCGACACAGGAACAGCGAGACATTCAAAGCGGAGAAGTAGGTTCCCAGCTTCCACAGAAGAAATGCAGCTTGTCTGATTCACAAAAATAATGTTGTACGGAACGTAGCAATAAAAGAAGATTGTAATCCTGTGATTGTTTAGAATGGAATTGTGTTTGGAACTTATGATATGGTCTAAGCAGGATAGACTTGATAAGCAACAAAAATGCGTAAGCATTCTTTGGCACCGGAAAAGCGATGGGTAGACATGCATAAGTTAGGAAAAAGCAAGTAAGCAAAAGCAAAGTAACAGATGAGCCAAACAATGCTTATGCATTAGTAGACAGTTCTCGGAATTTCTGTAACATTTTTTCGTTCTATGGCTCTATGCGCGGTCCTTAACTTGTTCTTAAGCTTCTTTGTTTTAACCTCCAAGTTTCTGCCCCGTATGTTAGCAACGGTAGAATGCAATGATTGTACACTTTTCTGTTCAACGACAGGGTAAAGCTCCCAGTCAATATTTGGTAATGCCTGCCGTATGCACTCCAACCCATTTTTACTATTCTGTAAATTTCCGTCTCATGATCAGGGTCCCCTGTGAGTAATTGACCAAGATAAACATACTTCTCTACAGTCTCTAGAGGCTGACTGGCAATCATGAATTGTTGTTCCCTAGCCAGGCTATTGAGCATTACCTTTGTCACCTGCATATTCATCTTCAACCCCACTTTTACACTTTCTCGGTTAAGGTTTTCAATCATTTGTTGCAATTTATCCCCAGTGTTGTTTAACAGGACAATGTCATCTGCAAACTGAAGGTTTCTGAGATATTTACCTTTGATTTGGTTGATTACTGCCAAGGTATTTAGGTTGTTCTGGCGGGACAAAGCCTCTCTTGATCTTGATGTGGTGACCAAGGCTGGTAACACTGCAGGGCTCCTTGGTTCGATATCTGGCAGTAATGTGCCATTAGAAGGGGAAGCAGAGTGCGTGTTATTACTGCAGGATTATAGTGCTCATAGCGCTCCAGAAATTGTGTTGCGGATGTCTTACTGACAATCCGTACCTGGCTCTCCGTGTTGCGAGCACTGAGGCTTTTTGTTCTCATCTGTAAGTGTTTTTTTCTCTTGTTTATACAGGTGAAAATTTGCAGCTGAAAATTTGCAAAATGTAGAACATGCTTCTTGCGAAATTAAATTATTCAGTAACATATTAACTGCAGTGAAATGAGGAACTTTTTTTTTCTTTTTGTGTGAGCATGTAAACCAGGAAATTGTGTCCAAACCAGGACCAACAGTGCATATTTAGGGCAAGTTTGATGGCGCATATCTCCAAACTGGCATCATTCTGGAAAATCATTCCATGTGGATACACCTTGCAAACTCACCGGCTACAATTCGTAAATTGCGATTAAAGTAATTGACTCAAAAGATAATTTGCAGACTTATGTGAATTAGTTGGATATGTGTTTCGATTTCTCATGCAAGTAATGTCTGCCTCTCTGAATAATTCAGTTCAAGGACTAGAATTAGTATTTTTTTAAATTCCATAAAACTTAAAAATGATCACCCTGTATAGTACCATAGCTTTATCCTGCATTTTGTCAAATCCAGCTTTATAATTGTTACGATGCCACCTGCATGCAGATGAATATCCTTCCTGTCCCCTTTCATGCTTTTTTTATATACATTTTTGATTGTTCTCCTGACAGATATATCAATACAGCACAAGCAACAAATTTTTGCGCTTTTATTTAGGCGTTGGCGTGTTAACAGCATTTTGAGTGAGGCCAACAGGAATTGCCACAAGTGTTATTGGACAAATCAGCTTCAAAGGGTTGTGGGGATGCGCGACTCTCGCGCGTCTCCTGTAATCCGGCTTCACCGCGTGGCTAAGTGCCGGCGGCGGTCGTGGTGGTTGCGGCGCATTGCGAGAGTGTCGCGATGCTAATGCCACCGAACGGCGGGGTGACTTGGGAGAAAAAGGTCAAAGGCGCTTCCTCTTTGGTGGGGGATCGGCGACCAACACGCACGAACGCTTCGCACGTGCGCCGGCCCGCTTCGCGGGACCATCTCGCGAGGCTAAGAGCAGGACACCGGTATGGACGAACACGGATCGTTCTAACGCGCCACCGTTCGCGTGACCGTACACGTGAATGACTAGGCGATGGTGTCACAGCATGGGGCGAACATATGCGCTCGCTATCGGGTCGCGGTGAGTCGGACTTCTTTGATTTGTTGCACGCCCATGTGAATGTTCTATTGGTATTAATTCGGCTAGTGTGTATCAGTGTATGAAAGGTGCAATAAATGCCCTTTTGATTGTTTGCACTACTGTGTTGTCGTTCCTTTGTCCCAAGAGCACGTGTGAGACCCCACATCTGGCTGCCCAACGTGGACCTCTTGGGGCATCGGACGACAATTTTACCAGTTTTGCTCGGTTCGAGACAACCTTTGTTTCAACCGAAGCGTAGTCCTAGCGTGGATTTTGATCGCTAGTGTCGGCGGCGTGCTTTCTTGAGCGAGGCGACGGTCGCTGTAGCGTGTTTGAACTTTTCAACATGCTAAGCCTTTTTCGCGAGTGTTTTGTTGAAGTACACTTGTCGGTACGAGAGCCACGTGGTCTGCATCCTGGGAGAGCGAGGCCTAGCGCCCGCAGAGCATTGGCAAGCCTGAAGCGAGTGAGTACGGAAGCCTCGTGGGTGGTCCGAATTTCTTATGTAAATAGCTTCTTCTATATCTTTGACTTCGGAAGTCGCGGCTCAGGGAGCCGGGTGGCCGCGGGCCACGGGTGCCGCTACGGGCTGACTGTTATTGCGGCCTGGCACTGGGCGCTCCGACACCGTCTGGGACGGTGGGCGCCGTCAACTCAGATGCTGTGTGCACCGAGCGGGGTAGGACCACCTTACAGAGCTAACGTCTCCTCGCCGCTGCCTGTTGTTCCCATTTTGGCTGATGTTTTTTTTTTTTTGGATGCCGGTTGTTGTCAAAGTAGCGATGCATTAGGCCTAAGGCTTTACAAAGCCGCCTGTCGCACGTTGAGGGACACAACCTGGTGGACCGTGGTGTTGAGGTGTTGCACATTGCTTCCCTCATTAGTTCGCCTCGCACGAATTGAAATTCTCATTCGACTCAAGAAAGTAAGCTTTGTTCACGTGAACTTAGCATCTGAAATGCCGCCCGAAATTTTGCTAGCCGAATTGAACATCGTACCACGTGGGCGATGCGTATGCCGAATTCCTCTCCCTTGCACTACTTTAGTGTTTGTCGAGTGCGTTGAGTGTACGCAGCGTGAGCGGAGTTACCCCTGGTTTGCTGTCACCTGTACATCGTCTGCGCTGCTGCCCCGGCCTATGAACGAGCCACCCCTGGCAATGGAGATGCCTGTAGCCAGTTCGGCGCAGTGACTTCGGCGGCTGCCTACGTCCGGCTTGCAACGCTCGGCGGCTGGGAAAAGAGCCGGCAGTCACCAACGGCTACTGCGGCTCTCGTCAGCAGGGCGCGTCGGCGCGAGCGACGCTTGCACTTGCCGGACTTCTGCGTCGCCGTTTCCGGAGTCCGCTGGAGTCGTGCCATCGAATCTGCAGAGGTGGTGCTGTGACCAACGGATGCCAGCGGTGAACCCCAGAGACAATGTCGGCTCGCATGTTGTGGATAACGTGTGGACATTTCCTCGGCGCGACCACTGTCGCATGTACTAAATTTTGTTCGCGACGCGCGCGTTGATAGACCGTGTGACATGTTTCGCCGGAGTATGTGTAGTGATTTAAGGTTGGGGGGATGTGGGGATGCGCGACTTTCGCGCATCTCCTGTCTTCACCGCGTGGCTAAGTGCCGGCGGTGGTCGTGGTGGTTGCGGCACATTGTGAGAGATGGTGCGAGTGTCGCGATGCTAACGCCACCGAACGGCGGGGTGACTTAGGAGAAAAAGGTCAAAGGCGCTTCCTCTTTGGCGGGGGATCGGCGACCAACACGCACGAACGCTTCGCGCGTGCGCCGGCCCACTTCGCGGGACCGTCTCGCGAGGCTAAGAGCAGGACACCGGTATGGACGAACATGGATCGTTCGAATGCTCCACCATTCGCGTGACCGTACACGTGAACGACTAGGCGACTGGTGTCACAGCATGGGGCGAACATATTCGCTCGCTATCGGGTCGTGGTGAGTCGGACTTCCTTGATTTGTCGCGCGCCCATGTGAATGTTCTATTGGTAGTAATTCGGCTAGTGTGTATCAGTGTATGAAAGGTTCAATAAATGCCCTTTTGATTGTTTGCACTACTGTGTTGTCGTTCCTTTGTCCCAAGAGCACGTGTGAGACCCCACAAGGTAAACTGTATATAAAGCGCTAGTGATGTGATGGCCAAGGCAGAAGTTTGCACACCTCTTTTCAGCAGCAGTCGTTCAGGATATGTGACCACTGATATTTCAAGGATATTAAAAATCATAGATTATTTATGCAGTGTTTCTGTTCAGACAACGATTTGTCTAGTAGTCCAGCTGATATTTTCTTTTTTTTGCAACGGGAAGTCAGTGTAGCATTTGGCTGGCATGCAGTATGACAAAGAACAAATCTTTGGCTTGTAATTTTTGCACTAATTGCATGTATTTAACTTCTTTTGTAGGGCCCAGATGTAGGTGTAGGCTACATGGCTCAGCATCAGCTGTTCCATGAGGTATGATTATCAAGTTCTTACATTCCTCTGATAATGACTTTGCTCATTAGTGTCACCACATGGTAATTACCTTTCTTCTTGTACAGTTAAACCTGCTTATTGTGACACATTGTCTCGCAGTTCGGAAGACGTTTCAGAAGCACTGAGTGTCTTGTACTCACCACACATGAAGCGTATGTGCAAACTTCTTACCATTTATGGATTACCAGGTTGTAGGGAGTCATGGTCAGCAGTAGCAAAGCAAATGGCAACATCTTGTGATGATTTGTCGAACTAAAATGCATTCGAAAATTTTTTTTGGTCGCATCAGTGTTATTGTGGAAACAAATTATCATAAAGGTATGGTACGTCAACGATTATGTCGCTATTAACGCTTCACACCAGAAGTTAGATAGAATGTGCAAGTTGCAGTATTAGTTCTGCGTGCTCTCTGGTCGGACACTGCATCATAAGATGGGCTACCCGCATTGTTCCTGCCACAAACCTCTCTGGTTACCCGGTAAACCACGAACTGTGAGAAGTTTGCAGACACGCTAAAACTCTCTAATTCAGGATCATACTGCGTAGTGGATTTCTGCACAGTGAAGCATTACGATGATGTAGCAATGCACAGGAGCACAGATGGCATGGTAGGTGGTGTGCCAGTGTGCGTCACAGGTGTGCTCGCAGCGATCATGTGATCATCGCTGTTCCCAAGCACGCCTCTTACGTAACGAGGCACCAAGTGCTCTTTGAAATCGAAACTGCAACTGGTCATAACATACGAGCATATAAGAAAGCAATCGTCGCACCCTGGGGCAAATGAGATTTTTACCATGATTACTGGGTCAATAGCTACTGATTAGGTGCCAAAAACAGAGCTGTAACAATTTTGGTGTCAGTACTCCTTTAATTTCCCTTAAGCTTTCCTGGGATTCATATCCTTCCTTCCTTGTCACTTTTGGCTTCAAATGTAACGAAATTAATATTTTCCTGAAGTGTTATCTCTTTATTACATGAGCATTTCTTATAATGGCCATTGAATGTTCATGTGCTTCTGCCGTGCTAATTGATCTCATGGTGGTTGGTCCTTTCTGTACCTCTGACTAACCAAGCTCAATAGATTTTATTAAGTTTTGTTGCCACGAAATGCATTGGGGCCTGTCATAGTTTGGTCTAGCAGCATAGAAGAAAAGCTTCGTGAGAAAATGGCATGGAGAATACAGATTTATTGTGGCACATTTGGAGGTGCATATCTTGAAACTGGGGCTAGTGTCAGCATTCCCACAGAATGGACATATCTTTAGCACTTCAGCTCCATAATTACAAGATGTGTGCAAAAGTTATTGCTGAATGGTTAATTAGTGATTGCCAGTCAATGATCTTATTAATAATTGTAACAGAATACCTGATGTCCACTGCTGCAAGTGATGCATTGCCAAAAAAAAAGTGCTCTTATCTCTGCTGCATTGTCTTCAAAAATTACTTAAGTTTGCTGGGACATCTGGTACTGTACTCACGGAATGAAATGCGCATTGACAGGGAAACTTTTAACTGGAACACCCCATATGTACAGTTATTCGAGAGTGCCATGTCATGTCGCTAAGAATGTGAACACTAAAGGTGATGCGAACTGGTAAAAGTGTACAAGCCAAAATTACACTTATTTCACACAAACTGGGAATGGTGGAAGCGAAAGTTTTCACATTAGTTAGTCCTATATTGGCGTGTTTCATTCCATGAGTATAATACTTGACGTTTCTATTGCCTGGCAGTCCTCCTTCTGAGTCTTCATTCAGTGGTGGCATGGGCAAGTTATCTGCATTATTGCCTTCATTTAGCTTTTATTATTTCAGATTCCAGAGCTGCGAAATGACATATGCATACCAACTTACTGCTGCCTTTCGGAAAAAGATGAGGAGCCTGACATAAATCTTTGGTTTGGTCCTGAAGGCACTGTTTCTCCATTGCATCATGACCCAAAAAACAATATTCTAGCACAAGTGAGAGAACCGTCCATGGCTTCTAACCTGTTCATATTGCCAGAATGTTCATGACAAAGCTAACAAAATAGCCTCTCTGTGTTGTGTTCAGCTTTGCAAGAATGTCAGGAAACCGGTGGCCTGTTGGTTTGGTTGTGGTGGGGGCTGTATCACATTCAGAGTGGCTGTCTTAAAGGGGCTGTCTACCGCTCAGAACATGTCTTTGAAATGTGGTGGGAATGAGAAGATTGGGTGTTACATAGACGTAAATGAGCATGCTTTTATTTTGTAAACAAGGAATTATATTTTGATGACATTTGATGTTGCTTTACGGTGAAAAAGTGTTCATCAAACCGTGCACTGTCACATCACCTAAAACCCACACAGGTAGAGTAATTCGCTTATATACATTGCTACATTAAAACTGTATTTTATGTGCTTCGGCTAACTTTTCTTTGCATCATAGCGTAATTTCTTTCTTATTTGCAGTTAGTGCGTGTTGAAAAGTAGTGCTGCCTTTGTGCAGATGAATGGATGGGTGTATTAGTGGGTCCTCAAGTGTGCTCTCTTGAAATGGTGACTTGGTTCAGTGCGAGTTTCATTGTGGGAGTGGTGTGACGGTTGCTGTTGTATTCAGGATGTTGAAAATGCATTGCACTTTTATAAGGTGTGCTAGTGCCATCACAACACCAGTGTAGGCATTCCTTACCACAATGTTCCTGCTAGATAGACCGTCACGCAAAAGGCTTGAATTTTGGCCACATCTCCAACAGAAAGACACAGACTATGCGGACTCTGCTTGTAGGAAACACTTGAGATTGTAAGTGTCTGAGAAAAAAAAAGGACGTTTATCCAACTGGTTTCATGCTGAGGACAGTTATTAGGGTCATATTTTGGCATTTAACACAAAGTAACTATTCCTGTGGAAACCCTGTGCACATCCAGTTTGTCACATTTACCAGCATTGTATTGCTATCACATCCAGTAATCAGTGTTGCGGGCATCAGTACACAGATTTAACTCTTTTGTCGCCGCTAGAAATGTGCTAATTTTTGGTGCTTTTATGTTCTATCAGTGTAGACATTTGGGCTTGTTGGTGTAACATGTTTGCAGATTTTTGCAGAAAACACACGGACGTAGAAGAACGAAGACACACACAGGCGCTAATTTCCAACAACGATTTATATCCGGGATGGACGCCACTTATGTACCCTCACTTTTTTCCACTTGCTTCACAAGCACGTGTCTACTGACACGGTACATGATAGTCTAATATACTTGCAGACTAAGGCAAGGCAACAAAGCACCTGTTAATATGATATAAGGACGCACTTGCAGACTAGGCAAAGAAAAAGTTTAACGCATGTGCAGGAATTTCAACTCTTTTGATAGTGACAGGGACGATTTGCTAACACAAGCATCGCCGAACTTTTCAATCCGAGCACTTTCAATGATTAGATGAGTTAATCCGCATTTGCTTCTCTCAATAATAACTGTATCTTCGCAGCGGGTATCTTCGAACTGTATCTGTATCTTTGAAGCGATAACTGTATCAAAGTTAACTGTATCTTCAAAGCAATAAATAACATTTTATTCAAGACGTAGTAGTAGTCGCAACGTAAACTGCACTATGTAAAATTGTAGCCTGATAACTGAAGTCGCACTTGATATTAGTCAAACACAATGATCAAAATAACACACTCATGAGCATCTACAGTTGTTTGAGACATTGTTAAAGCAACCTATACATCGGATCGGAAAATTAGACAACCCGATAGAAGCTTCTGTGTCTTCTTTGCTGCCTTTTAAAAATTATGTTGCCGGGTTGACCAAAGCACAAATTTTGTGTCCATTTATTGAAGTGCTAGGAGCACTGGAGGCTAGTTTTGATGCCACTTCCAGTCGAAGTTTCATTTTTCCTGACTTCCCAATCTTCCAAGAATTGTGAAATCTGACAAGTAGGTAAAGGGCTGTTGTCATTTCAGATACATGATGTGTAGAAAGACTGTAGATCCAATTGATCGATTTCTATAGGTGTGGTAATGAAAGAGTTAAGAGGAGGCTATGCAAAAATGGTGTCCTAAAAATTTCTGCTCGCTCTCTAAAGAAACTAGTGCACGTTTAGATAGTCCGAATGGCAGTAGCGCACCCAGGATCTCTGCCAGGGGGGGGTTGACAGTTTGCCAATACCATCTAAACAGCACTAATTTCGATTTATTCACAGGAAATTGTCAAAAAAATGCGCTTTTTGCGAGTGTGCAGACGATTGCGCGTCTTACATCTTGCAGTACTCAAATGCGTAAGGAAAGAAAAGGGGTTAAACAAAAGGCGGGGTTAAGTCGGCCTCAGGGGGGGGGGGGGGTTACAACCCCCGAACCCCCCCCCCCCCCCTGTCGGTGCGCCACTGCCGAATGGTAAGCTTTCTATAACGCTACAAAATAGGAGGTCCTTGAAAAATGGTATAAAGTCCCTTTAACATTCGTGATTTGACCATTCCGGTGTCTGTGGCATTCTCTAAACTGGATATCGCTTTTTTTTTTTTTGCCACAGCTGAGCTTGCTGCTTTGTTTGCTGTCGTAGGCTAGAAAAAAGCTGCTGCTTGTACAATTTTTGACGCATGCAGCAAGTTAACTTCTTGCAAAAGAGCAGTCTACAGTTATTTGCATTACAGAAGAACAAGTCAGAAGTTATCCATGCTCGTGTTCTCCAAAAACGACTCACAGTGCATTCTTTTTCGGTGCAAAATAGAGGTGGGGCAAACATTGTTCCTTGCATTGTAGCTGAAACTGAATTGATGTAGCACGTCCAAACTTGCACAGAACTGACTGGAGAGACAGCAACCCAAATGGGAAACACTGATAAGTCAGTTCAGATATAAATTTTTTTTAAGGCAGTTGAGACATTAATTTTTGCAGAATGCAGATGGTGGATAATATTCCACCCCCCCCCCCCCCCCCCCACCACCACCCGCCAAAAAAAGTGTGATTTTCAGCTAGATGAAAAGAATAGTAGCAAGGAAGTATTTTTCCTTTTTTTATTTGAAGTTTTTTGTTTCCTTTATGTTCTTTCATTTTCATTGTTGGTTAGGTATGGGTGTTCAGCATGAATAATGATTTAGCATTAATTAATTAATTAATTAATTCTTATTTGTCGTTTCTTTGTGAGCACTTCTATAATTGCTGAATAAGAAATGCACAACAAGTAAGGCTCCAGAGGAGTTGCATTTTAGCAGCCATTTTAGCATGTTTTTGCATGCATTGCTTAGATCTGTCAAAATTTAGCAGCAGGCGAAGAAGGTGATGTTTCGTTCTAGGAAGTCTTTGCTTGCATGTTTAAGTTTGTCGAGCTCTGGAAGGCTATGTTGTCAGCAACTTCTTATGGCTTGAATATTTTTTTGTTACTTGAAGTGCCAGTGATGACAAAAAGGAAGGAAAGCTTTTATTAAGGTGTTCTGAAGGCTGCAAGTGGCACTTATTTGGTGTTTTTCGTATTGTTTGTTCTTGTTCAGGTGTTTGGAGAGAAGTACATTCGACTGTATGGAAAATCACAAACACCTTTCCTGTATGCTCATGAAGAACGCCTACTTGAAAATACAAGCCAGGCAAGTGATCTGATAGCATAAATGCTATGACACACGAAACTGTGGCCCCATTTAGTACAGTTTTGTTGTGAGATGGTACTTTATATAATACGCACAAAGTTCTGCACCCTATGGTGCACACTTATGTTGTCGGTGTGTAGAGCAAATATAAAGCACCATTTATTGCTCCTAATTTTCATTGATTTCAAAAGAAAACAAATATTGAGACATGTAGAAGGTAATAGAAAGGAAGTATTAAAAATATTGTCACTTCTTTATGATGAAACTAACTGATAGGCTGTTTACGCATGAAAATGTTTGCTTTCCGTGGGTGTCAGGGTTACTTTGATAGAGAAGTGTGGTTCATGGTACAGTTAAACCTCCATATAACGAATTTCTGGATATAATGAAGATTTTCTATTCCCCGCCATTACTCAATAGAAGCACATGTATTTAACATAACATAACGAAGTGGCAGCGGGAGACCCCCCTCGAAATAACGAATTTTCCCCGCCGACAACCTAGATATTCCGCTGCAAATTTTGTCATTTTTGCGCGAGCAGCAACCGGAAGCACCTTCTCCGCCGCGATGGAATGCGAAGCGAGCGCACGTGTGCGTGCGTGCGAGCTTGCGCGAGGCGGGCCTGCATCCCTCGACCCGGCGATCTTGCTGCCACGGGCGTGACCTTTCCCCCTCCCTTCATTCAAACCTGATCCTGCCGCTTGCTGCAGCTGGCCTAGCCCACCAAGCCGGCACTCTCCTTTTCCAGTTGATGTTGCCGACGCGCTGGCAGACGCTGTGACCCATCATACTCGATGAGCGCGGACACGCGCTGTCAAACGCTGGCGGCGTGTGGAAGCGCTGCTGCAGAAGCGAGTGAAGTGACCTTCGTGCTGTTGTCTATCGCTTCAATGTAAACTGAACGCCGAGAACACACAGCACGCACAAAGCTACGAGCCGCCGACGCACTTACACTACCTAGACTCTGCCCCAACGCAGATCGCTTTCAAGATACGGCCCACGCGACCGTGCGCCGCCGCGCAGTACGCAGTTGATGCCAGAGTACAATACAATGCCGCCCGCTATCCCTCCCCCCTCGCTCCCTCGCCGGTGCCTCGAATGCAACGGAAGAAGGCGCGCTTCCTCCCTGCTTTTCTTGCGCGCGCGAGATCGACGCGGTCGTCGGCTCCCCTCGCACGTTTTCACTCGCACATACAGCATACGGCGAGCGGCGACTGCGTTATTGCCCTTGGACTTTATACGGAACATCTATGAGCCAAAACCAATTTTAGGGCCACAATGCGTCATAGACGCCATCTTTAGATAGCAAATACGGATCTCAAGGGCCATACTTTTGCCGGCGGAAACCGAAAATACGTCATAGTTGTTGCCCCCGGCACCTTGGGCGGCCAATGCCATCATCAAGCCACCAAGCCAAGCGATATGAAAAGTCAAAATAGCCACTCGGGCCGACGCGGGGTGGCAGTTCGCAATGTATGATGCGGGAACGGTCCCACAGTTGCAACGCAACAGCGGGGTTACCAATGCATTGGGTTCTATGGGAGCTGTGCCGGGACCGGCCGAAAACGACATAACAGCCGGGAAAACGCAGCACCCGGGAACGTAACAGCGGGGTTCTACTGTAACACTATACGACGCTACGACGCCATCGTTACGCTCGCTCTTCGTTTCCGATGCCTCGCGCTTGTGCGCAACGACACGTGTCCACGCATCCAGTACCTGGTGTGACATTCCAAGGATGAGTGCTTCGATGAAAACGGAAAACGGGTGCGCGTTACAATCGAGGGCGCGTTAGAATCGAGTAAATACATACGGTAAGCGTTTTTTTTTTTTTAAATTTTCGTGCCGAACCTGCATATAACGAAATCCTCTTTATAACGAAGTTTTTCGTGAATTTGTCAATTTTGTTATATCCAGGTTTAACTGTAGTACCATGACTGTTGCACGACTGTTTTGTGTCAACAAAATTCTTACTTGAAATTGAAAAAGGGGCTTATAAAATGAAACAAACCCTACTTATATTATAAATGCTTGAACTTCCTGAAAGATATCTTACCACACAAGAAAATTAGGGTGGTTTTCTACAGCAATATCTGCACTATGTGAGTGCTCTTTACTTGCATGCTAAAGAGAAATTTCAACCACTTAAAGTTCTTAACAGTCTCTGAACTCTGAAAACATAGAGCAGCATAATTACCTGGGCTGGAGTAATGTAATGATTCTGTAGGTGGCCTTTCTTCTCTACAGGTGGATGGTTTCATTTTGTCTGCATGTTAACGAGTGAGCCAGCAGCCCAAGGTCGCGTTAAGTGCCCGGCCTGCGCTTGCCTTAGGTGCTGCTAGATGCAATGTGGCACCAACATAGTGGCCTAGAGTACTTTTTTACTGCTCAGTACATTTACTAGAGGGTAAAACGCTTTGTGCAAGTGGCCCTTGAAAGTAAAAATTAAAGTTCTTACAAGCAAACCATAGCAGGCAAAGCATAGCAGAAACAAAATGTAATGCGAAGAAACAAGTCGGTAGCACCTGCATAGTGACAAGTATGGCTAGTGATTGCTGAATTTAATGTAATGACAGCTTTCGTGTAATGTAATTTACTCTTAAATGGTGCCAGCCATCATTGTCAGTAAATTGCTGGTTATCACTGCCATTCTTAAAGCTGCTGAAGAAATAGCAAATAAGGAAATATCCAAGGTGTCCCTACTATCATGCACCAAGATTTAAAAATATGCAATGCAAATGCCATGTAGCTGGACAGAACCAAGGTAATGTTTGCCGTCGCTTGGAGATACTCAGATTATTTTTTGCATTCCACCTAGTTAGATAATTAGTCTTAATTAACCAACTTCTTGCTCAATACGTGCTACATAAAAGTTTTTCCGAGCGTGAAAGAAGCCCTCGAATACACACACAGTGCCTCAACCAGCCAGTTCCCCCCCCCCCCCCCCCTCGCAGGATGAGGAGTTTCATGGCAAGGAAGCACGTTTGGGGGCTTTGCTAATGTGAGGACTACAATGTATATAAAGAAGTGGAGGGGGGGGGGGGGATGGGTTGATGGTTGAAGTTAACATGCTGATTTTATTTTTGCCGTGAAGCTCTTATTTGTGGTTCTGTAGCTTGTTCGAGCAGGCAAAGTGGTCAGTCAGTCCTTGTGTTGTAAATTGTCCTTTTTGTATGCGGGTGAGTTCCTACTAGAAAAGATAATAATCTCAAACAGCCTGAGCATCAATTTGATTGTATTAATGGTATTACGCTGTAGATTGAATCAGGCATACATACCATGTCACATTGATTTTGCTTGCAAAGTATTTCACGTAAGGAACATAAATGAACTAAATACTTGCATCAGCTTAAGTAGATATAGCATCGTTTTCTTTTTTTTTTTTTCGTTTTAGTAGTTTGTCACAGTACACCTTCCATGCAAATAATTGCAAGCAGTCAATGAAAAAAGGCCAGGGAGGCATCATTTCTGTAACATGCTGAATATTTGTGTGCATAGTTATACATAGTTAAGCATTGGGTTTATTTATTTATTTATGTTGACATTAAAGCACCTTGTATTTTTGAACATGGGCTCTTTAAAGGGGTCTTCCTGAACCACCCCTCGGGCTTTGTGAAAAAACACAGCCCACGGATTGCATACACTGCTGTGTATATCTCCGCCAAGTTTTGCAGTTGTGCGCGCCATGTGGAGCTCAGAAGCAGAGCGTGAAGTCAACTTTTTCTCAAACAGCTCTTTTCAAACGAGGCCTTCCCACCTGCTTCGAAGCTGCCAGTGGCTTGCATATGTTGTCATATCCAAGATTCCCATAGACTCCAAGATTCCCTATTGGCTGATAGCTGACATCAATAAAGAAGGGTGTTTGGACCAGTGCGCTTCTCCCTATTGTTACTGTGTATATTTATTGACACAGTTTAATAAACAGGCTGAAGCAAACGAAAATCAGCATTTCAAATTTTTATAAGAATTACATATATCTGGAAGAAGCCAACTTTCTTCCGCGGCCGCCTGCGTAGGAATGAATGAAACTTTGGCCACACTGCTTATCAGTGTTGTAGCTGTTGGGTGTTGCTAATTTCGATTAGCTTTGAACACCCAACTAGCCTCGAACCATGCGAAGCTTAAGGTCAGACCGCACGCATGCTTCCCAGCGCGCGCTCACTCCTGGTCGCTCTTGGTTAGACGCCTTGGCAGACTTCACTTCATATTGAGCTATTAGCAGCGCTTCAAAATGCGAAGTTGGATGTGGCTACTATCCATCGGTCAAGCTGGTGCTGGACAAAGCCGGTCTGCACAGCATAGCATGTTGATACTGGAGCACATGAGTGTGAGTGTGAGTGCGCACTCCAGCACTGTCATGCACATTGCAAACACTGTGCATGTGCACTACAGTTGCATGTAGCTGTGTTTGCTGCATAGCGTAGATACCACAGCCTTCCAGGGTACCGATATGAGCCAGCTCGCTGAGTTTATTGCAGCTCACTAAGGACAACTGTGCATGTCGTTTGGCACATCGTAGGCACCAAAATCGGAAATACTGATATCTATGTGAACATTCAAAATCAAATTTGAGCTATGTGCCACGGTGATGTTTAGTAGGCAGAGCATTGTTGGCACGCCCTGCTCTGCCATAGCCTTCGCAGTGCAAGGCATTGAACAAGGAGTGGGAGCACTGTGAGCGGGATCAAGTCAATCTTTTATTGCCAATAACTCCGCTTCTGCTGAACGCGTTGAGGTACTTTTGCTGCAAAGTATTCCTGAAATAGTCTATTTTAACATCTAATGCATTTCTTGACTTCGATAAAAAGTGTTTCAGGGCCATTTAAAGGCAGTAGTTTTGATTCAAAGTACTTGTATGTTCCTTTTTTGATGACTTATTGCAATGCTGACCATTGGCATGTTATAACCGAAGAGCATTAACAAAGTAAAAACATGCCTGTAATTTGTGCCTGTAATTGCACCAGTTTAGATTCTGACGTTATCTTTATTAGCACTAAATTTTAATGTGAAGTGCCATGTATACACCATTAATATTTGGTTTCCATACAGGTGGACGTCGAGGATCCAGATACTGAGAAGTTCCCATTGTTTGAAAAAGCAGAATACACTGAATGTGTGCTGAGACCTGGTGAAATGCTTTTCATTCCCCCAAAATGTTGGCACTTTGTACGCTCTCTTTCGCCAAGCCTCTCTATAAGCTTCTGGTGGGAATGATGAACTGTATCAGCAATTGTTAACTCTGCATGTGCCTCATTGAATGCCATTGTTTAAAAATAAAGATGTGTATATAACAATGGTGTGCACTGGCATGGAAACAGCAGCAGTGTGACGAGACAGCAATGCAAGAAGTTTATGAGGAATATTAGTGTTTGCTCATAGTGGAGAGTAGCGGGAATCATTGGGGGGGCAGTGATTTTAATGCAACTAATTTGGCAGTCGATGGGACCTGCCATGGCGTCTCTCTGGCTATGGCATTCTGGTTTTTAGAGCAAGGTCGCAGGTTTCATTTCTGGCCACGGTGGCTCCAATTCGATGGAGGGGGAATGCGAAAACTCTCGTGTATAGATTTCAGTGTGCGTGAAATAATACCAAGTGGTCAAAAATAGTGCAATTCACCGTGGTAAAAACACACATGGCTTGTTTTGGACGATCTCATTGCACGGTTTTGATGTGTTTATCTTTTTCAGGTAGCCGGTGGTATGGCGTGAAATGTTCAGATATAAATAATATAAAAAAACATTCTTGCCTGATGAAAGAAAAAAAAAAAAGCTACTGCAACGTTCACAAAATTGTGTACCTTTGCAAGGGCAAACAAGCATCTGGCCAAAGCAGATACTGTACCACATGATCAAAGTTTTACACAGTTACTCAAATAAGTTCATTATGCCATGTTACGGCATGATACCAAATATGATAAGACTTGATGAGTTATGACGAAACCTACAACCTCAAGAAAAGTTAAGGTGTATGTAGCTCAGTCTGGTTGCATTGAACTTTGGACACACACTTGCACATGTCTCACAACCTGTGAAGCTGTGCATGCACTGGAGTGAGGACAAGGGCTCAATACTAGAGCAGTAATTGCTTTAAATTTTTTTTTATTCTATCAGTTGCATGTGGCCTGGCTGTTCTGGAAACATTTGGCAACTGAGTAAGGCCAGTTTGCAACTAATGCCCATTATATGTGGTGTGTTGATCAGAACATCCTTGTATCCAGGGTGCGCACAGGTCCTTGAAATCCTTGAAAACCTTTGAAATTTGAAGTTCCGTTTTCAAGTCCTTGAAAGTCCTGGAATTTCTTTTCCGTCCTTGAAAACCCTTAAATTCATAGGGTTTTCACGGGGTCCGACAGTGCGACTCACATTATATGGCGGTTCAATGTGGTCCCGGCAAACTTCATTGCTTTCCGCAACGCCGGGACTGCGAAGTCAAACTTCCTGCTTGAGGAAGAAGCGAGCAAGGCGTCCGTCGCGCACTTTTTTATTTTTTTTCCCTCTTGCTTGCTTCGACTTCAGGGTTGGCCAAAAGCCATAAGTTGCTGGCCACAATGAGGCTAGAGCGTCGACCTCCTCGGGAAAAATACAAATTGTGCCATCATGCTTATTTGAAACGAAAAAGCAGTTACATGAATCTTAACAGTTGAATTTGGTAGTACAGTTTAGACCACTTATAACGTAACCGCTTATAGTGCAGGACCGGATATAGTGCGGTATTTTCAGACTCCCGTTAATTTTCCCATAGCACTCCATGTATACACGTATCGCTTATAGTGCAGTTGCGGGAAACGAAATACCGGTTACAGTGTGACTGCCTGGGAGTACAGAAGTCAGCGGAGACGGCGAACGCTCCCCTCAAACGGGCGCCCCAAGGAGTGCTCGAGGAAGAAAGAGACGAAGTGGAGAAGGGCACGTGGTGCGAATGAACAGCCAGTGAGGCTGTAACCAGAATCTTGAGTGCGAGTTGTGAAATATCACGGCGCGCATAGCGAGCGAGGGCCACGAAACTGCCAATGCTCGCTTCCCGATAACGGCAGTAAACGAAACGGGCGAGCGAGTGGGCGGCGCCGGCACGGCACGGCGAAGGGTGCACGCGGAGACCGTGGAATGTGAGGGAGGAGGGCGGCAGGGAAGCAGATTTTGCCTCGGCAACTCCGCCGCTTCGGTGGCTCCCCTCGCCCTCTTTTGTAGCTCCCTCACTTTCGACTGTCACCGTGCGCGCCCGCCGGCGTGCAGGCGCCGCCGCTACAGCGGGCCCGGCGCCAGCTCCCCGAAGTTTCGTTTTCTGCCATTATCGGGAAGCGGGCGTTTGCCGGCATGGGTAGTTTCGTTGGCCGGCCTGGGGCAGCGCCGCTGCTTCCCTCTGCGCCGTAGCCGCAGCGTGCAAGGTCAACACGTGACTAGAAAGTAGAGGAAGCATAAAGGAGAAAGAAGGGTTCACTGCCGTTTTCTACGCGTGGCTATGGTAGCGTGGCTGACGTCGGCACGTACACGCATGTTCCGGCGCAACGCAGAATCGGAGACCTTGCCATTTGAGAGAGGGT
Organism: Dermacentor silvarum; assembly: GCF_013339745.2. Lineage (NCBI taxonomy): Eukaryota > Metazoa > Arthropoda > Arachnida > Ixodida > Ixodidae > Dermacentor > Dermacentor silvarum. Next base: position 201,834,473 of record NC_051154.1, on the reverse strand, counting down.
GAAATTTCCGCCTCGTTCTTTTTTTTTGGTTTGTTCGCGCGCGACATTGAGGGGTCTACCCTAAGCGTTTACTCTATGGCGGTGCCGGAGCAATGCCGGTCAGAGGCGCCGCCGCGTGATTTGGTTCGAATAAACGAGATTCGGCTGTAAATTGAATCCAAACGTTCTAGCCGCATTCCTCGACTGTCGCATACGTGGGGTGGCTCGGTGCACATGTTTTGCATATGTGCGGGCCTTGAAAATTGTTGCTTTGGTTATAGTGCGGTACCGCTTATAGTGCAGATATTCGCGACTCCGGCGACTTACGTTATAAGCGGTCTACACTGTATTTCACTTTTTTTGGGGGGTTCGCCTTGGGCTGGATTTATTGGCAACCCACTAAAAACAGGTACAGCCTCATAGCCTGAGCGTTGTCTGTTGGCCACATTGTGCTTTGTTTATCTGCTTGCGTGCTCCGTTGCCATCAACGCTTTGTTTGCTTTTTTCCCCGTTTCGGTTGTGGTGCACATGGTTCGGAATAATGCCTGGGAAATGTAAATTCCAAGGCGCCTGGCTCAGCAACGACGATTACAAACTTTGGGTTGCACCGGATACATCGGACCCCCACCGCGCGAAATGTACAACCTGCAGAAAGACCTTCGACATTGCTTCTATGGGCGAATCTGCTCTCAGAAGCCATGCGAAAAGTGCGAAGCACTGTGAAATCATGCAAGTGGCAGCTAGAAACTCTATACAGAGCTACCTGGCACCAAGCACATGCGAGCGGTCCACTGGGTTGGCTCCATCACAGGTGACTCATCTAAACAGCGCCTGCAAGTCGCACGAGGTGGTTACCGATGCAGAAATTCTGTGGACAATGAAAGTGATTACCTCCCACTACTCGTACAGATCATCCTCACAAACCGGTGACTTGTTCAAGCGGATGTTTCCTGACATCAACATGGCTAAATCGTTTTCCTGCGGAGAAAAAAAATGCACGTATGTTGCGTGCCATAGGCTCAGGCCATTTTTTTTATCGTCCTTGCAACAACAGGTACAGAAGTCTGACTATTACGTCGTGCTTTTTGACGAGTCAGCGAATGACTTCCTGCAAGAGAAGCAAATGGACGTGCATGTGCGCTATTGGGACTCGTCACACAAGGTCGCCACCAGATATTACACATCCACTTTTATGGTGCATTCCATGGCAGAGGACATTCAGGAAATACTTCTAAGGGCTTTGGAGCCTTTGCCACTTGGCAAGGTTCTTCAGATCTCGATGGATGGGCCGAACGTGAACCTGAAGTTCTTTAGGAGTATGCAAGTGCACTTGCAGGAAAACCATCAGGTCCAATGTGTTGACTTGGGGACGTGTGGTCTTCATACCATCCACAATGTCTACAGGGCAGCTGTAGGAGCCAGCAAGTGTGGCATTGACGTTCTGCTGTCAAGCCTGAGTGCACTCTTCCGAGACTCACCAGTACGAAGGGAAGATTTTTCAACTGCGACTAACCAGGAAACATTTCCACTACAGTTTGTGTCTCATCGATGGGTGGAAAACACAATTGTCATTGAAAGAGCTTTGCTTCTTTGGAATGACATAAAGAAATATGTGGAGTCTGCAAGGAGTAAGCAGGTGAGCTTACCAAAGTGTGTATCGTTTGAAAATGTGTACAGCTTTTGTCATGATTCCTTGACGCTGGAATAACTTACTTTGCTCTCAGTGTTGCTTCCATTCTTCAGCCATTCTTGAAAGACTACCAGTCTGACAAGCCAATGATCTTCTTTCTTGCTAGAGACCTTGAGAGTGTTGTGCGGAAGCTCCTTGTGAAATTCATGAAGGCTTCAGTGTTGTCTTCATTGGCAGGGATTGGTGGTTTGCTTAGGGTAGACGTTGATAACCCTGATAACCACACTCTGCTTGAAAAAGTGGATATCGGCCCCAAATGTGAACAAGCACTGAAAGATTCAAGGGCAACTGCGAAGGATACATTTCAATTCAGAATGGAGTGTAAACTTTTTTTGGCAGCTGTGACCAAGAAAATACTGGAACGAAGTCCCCTTAAATCATTAATGGTTAGAAACCTGACATCTCTAGACCCCTGGCTCATGTGCTCGAAGCCGGATCAGTGCCTTGTGGGCCTAAGGAAGGTGTTGGACGTCTTGACCGTGGCAGGAAGACTCGGTGACAACCAACGGGAATGTAATGGCAGAATACACTGAGCTACTGCAAGAGCTAAAGCACGAGCTTCACCTGTTTGAGAGGAGCCTTAGCAAGCTGGATGGGTTTTTTCATGACCTCCTGAGCTTCAATCCCTCCTACAAAGAGGTGTGGAAAGCAGTCAGGCTGTTGCTTGTTTTGAGCCATGGGCAAGCAACTGTCGAACGGGGGTTCAGCGTCAACTGCCAGATCTCCGTAGAGAATCTGAAAGGTTTGTCATACATTTCACAGCGTATCATATGTGAGGCAGTGGACAGGGCAGGTGGAATTTTGAATGTTGCTATAACAAAAGAACTCAGAATAGCTGTGTCCGCAGTGAGGCAGCATTATGGTGCACACTTGAAATCGGAAAAGAAATGGTACCAGGAAAACTCAAAGCAGACAAAAAGGCGCACAATCATGGAAGAAGTTGGAGGGTTGCAGACGAAGAAAAAGAAGCTTGAGGCAGTTGTTGCCGATTTAGCGGCCTCTGCAGGTGGATATGCAGAAAAGGCTGAGAGAACTGGTGACATCTCGCACGTGGTGAAATCAAACAGCTTGAGAAAGACTGCAAAAAGCGAAGGCTGAAGAACTCAGCAGCATTAAGACGCAAATAGAAAAGAAAGTAAAAGACCTGCCCTGAGCTTCAGAATTTCATCTAGTCGAATGAAACTGTACGTGCACTAAGTCAAATCACTTTCCTTTGTTCTGTCTAATAAAATGTAACGTGTGTGAACTACCGTATTAAATATTTAAATTTTTTGAAAGGTCCTTGAAAAGTCCTTGAATTTTTTTCTTGGAAACCTGTACGAACCCTGCTTGTATCAAATGTCGCGCCAATAGTATGATCTTAAGTATGATCTTAAAGACTGGGTTCCATCGTTTCTACAAGTGTGTACCAACAGGCCTAGCAAAAGACTCTTCTGCCAATAGTATGTTCACATTAAGCAAGACACAAGCCTAGAAGCATAGAGGGAGGAAGAAGCTTCTTCATTTCTGTGTGCATAGAAGGCTTGTGCACTTGACAAAAATATTTCCTGGGGGGCTGTACGGTGTGCCTCCCTACTACATATATTCCACACAGAATTCCATGTGTTTTTTACCGCGGAGCCGTCTTTGTCTTTTTTGTACACTACAGAGAACTGGAATGGACATACCATAGATGTGCACATGCCTATTAAATATATCATGTGAAGATTGGTTAAAATAACAACCGTCTGCGTGACTTCTTTGTCCACCAGAGCTGTGGTGGTCCACGGATACGATTCACAGTGCAGAAGGAAGGGACATGTAAACAAGTGCATTCAAATAAACATTTCTTTTGCAGGTACAGTTTTGTGCAGGATGTTGAACCGAAAAAATACCGGTTTGTTTCGGGTTCAGTGAGCTCCGATTTCGCTCTGGTTCAGTTTTCTAGCGGCCATCGTCATCTTATCGGTCACCTTTTATTTATGGCGCGGCGTTACAGCAGTTCCAGCGCAACTCCTGGTACCCACTCAGGTTTTTCTCGCAAAAAATTAAACCTGCAGAAATGCGATACAGCACGTTCGGTCGTGAGCTACTGGCGGTATACTTAGGCATTCAACATTTACGACACCTGCTGGAAGGCTCAAGCTTTCACGTCCTCACGGACCACAAGCCTTTGACATTCCCTTTTCGTGGTAACCACAACACTTACACCGCACGAGAAATGCGGCACCTCAACTTTATCTCCGAATCCACCATGGACTTTCGGTACATTGAAGGCTCAGTCAACGCGGCCGCAGATGCCCTCTCCCGTATCGACGCAATATCAACGCCCACACTTGACTTCGAAAAAATCGCCACGGCGGATCTTGCAGACGTCGAACTTCCGGACATCCGCTCATCCACCGCGTCACTGGAGCTGTCCGACATTCCCCTTCCTTTTTCTTCAGGCACCATTGCTTGCAACGTCTCACGGGGTCGAACACGTCCGTTTGTCCCACTGCGGCTCCGCCGTCAAATATTCGACAAGCTCCACGGTGCAAGTTATTCCTGGAGTTCGTGCTACGCAGCGTCTTATTACGACTCACTTTGTGTGGTCGAGTGTGAACTCCGACGTGTGCCGCTGGGCGCGTGAATGCCTTTACTGTCAACGCTCCAAGACGACACGACATACGAAATCGCCAATTCACTCCTTTCGCCTACCCGACGTTCGGTTCGATCACGTTTATGAAGGAAATCAAGCCTCCCGTTCCATAGGAAAAGGGTTTATTATGAATAAACCGAGAAACGACTTCGTGGGTATAGCTGCTGTTGCGCGTGGGCCCAAGCACGCGCTTGGGCCCATTTGCTTTTCCTATAAACCCTTTTCCTATGGAACGGGAGGCTTGATTTCCTTCAAGTGGTGCCGAAACTCATCGGAACAGCGAACCACATCAATGGTACCAAGGTAGGCCTTCCGGCCTACCGATTCATCGTACCGATCTTTGGCTGCTCACCGCGGAGTCAAAAGCATGGAATCGCTCAAGCTCAAGCGCAAAGCCGAGAGATCGCAGCTAACGCGGCTTATTAACGACATCGAATCAACGCTTAGCCAAGACAGTACTACGGAAGAGCAGCTTTGCATCCTTAGTGAACGCCTCAATCATCTTCACACCGACTTGAGGGCAACCGACTCCGACATCGTACCTCTGCTATCTACCACGGAAGCTGAAGCAGAGTTTGATCGGGTTGTCGACTACAATGATCGAGCCACCGCGACGTCCGCGAAACTCAAATACCGTATACGGCAGCTTCAGGAATCACTCAATCGTACGTCACCGTCGACGTCAAACGAACCCGTTCAACGCACGCTGCAACCCGGTGTTCATCTTCCGAAGATCGAACCTATAAAGTTCAGTGGTCGATCATCAACTTGGCCGCCTTTTTGGGAACAGTTCAACCAAGTGATCCACAACAACGGTGGCCTCACCGACGTTGACAAGTTCACCTATCTACGCTCAGTCTTGACCGGCGACGCGGCATTGACGATCGCGGGACTTCCAGCAACTGCGAGCTGCTACAGTGATGCCCTGGACATTCTAAAGCGGCGCTTTGCTAAGGACGACTTGATCATTCAGGATCACATGCAGCGACTCATCGACTTGCAATCCGTTCGATCCCCCAATGACCTTCGTGGCCTTCGAAGCCTCTACGACACTGTGCAGTCCCAGACACGTGCCCTCAAGACTCTCGGGATATCGGAAGATTATTCTTTAATGCTCTACCCCATTCTCCTGAAATCGCTTCCTCACGATATTGTCCTCGATTTCAACAAGACCATCGCACGCCAGAGTTCCGAGGAAAGGGGAGGAGCTGGAAGCACTGGCGAACAAGCACAGCGCACCCAGCAACAGAAGGCGAGCATTAAGTCTTTGCTGCTTTTTATTATAACAGAAATAGAGTCTCGCGAACGAACAGTCCTGCATGCTTCTGTACAAGAGGACGCGCTGAAGAGCAAAGATAAAGAATTTCGCACTACCGCGACATCCACATCGCGACTTTTATCCTTAACGAAACAACCGTGCCATCAACGCTCAACCACAGTCTTTGAACTCATCCACTAAACCCGTTCGTCAAAAAAAAAAAAAAAAAAAAAGGACTGCTTTTTCTGCGAATCAACGACCCATTGTACAGAGCAGTGCGACTCGGCAATTCCTCTCGAGGAAAAGAAAAAACGCCTTCTAGGTGCACGTCGCTGCTTCCGTTGTACCCTGGAGCATCACGTAGCAAAAAATTGCATAAGAAAGGTAAAATGTGGAAAGTGCAATCGGCGCCATGCGGAAACAATGTGTAACCCAAGGTTGATGAAATCGACCGCCGGACCCCAGACATTCCCTAAACAGGTACAACTCGAGATGACTGGAACTGGCACGTCCAAACGGCTCATATACCTCCAAACAGCTGTTGCTTGGGCAGCCGGCCAGGATAGTAAAATGCTGGTTCGCGTTTTATTGGATGGAGGCAGCCAGCGCACTTTTGTGACCGAGCAATTGGCTGAGAAACTTAATTGTAAAGTTCTCGATCGTGAGTGTCTTACAGTAGGACATTTTGGAGGGCATCATGACGAGAAGACTTTCCGACGAGTGTCTATCACTCTGAGTTCAGTGCATAGTTGCAAGACACTGTTGATCGAAGCGCTCGTCACGACCAAGATCTGCGACCAATCCATTCCGCGACCGAGTGGAGAATTTACTGACAAGCTCGAGCACAAAGGTTATTACTTCACCGATAACGATCAAGCTGAAAGCCCAAAAGCTGTCGATGTCTTAATCGGCAGTGACTATTACTGGTCATTTGTCACGGGCAACGTACGGAATCGGGAGAACGGACTTAAAGCTGTCGAGACATCCTTAGGCTGGACTCTGCACGGACCAGTAGCCTCTTGTGCTACCGTCACACACTACAACGAGACAATAGTACTGAAAGCGGCAGTGGAAGAATTTAAGATCACCACAGATAATTACTGGGACCTAGAAATTATGGGGATTAAACCCGAGGGACATAAGACACAGGACGCAGACCCAGTTTTGGACTTCTTCAAAAGCACAGTCAAGATGGAGAATCGTCGCTACGTAGTTTCACTTCCATGGAAACCGACAATTCTCAACCACAACAATCGAGAAAACGCACAGACGCGTTTAAATCAACTCCTTCGAAAGCTACGCCGATGCCCTCAGCTTCTGCAAGAATATGATGCTGCCATACGTAAATACGCTAACGATGGTGTAGCCGAGAAGGTCACTGACGATAATACAGAAGACCCAGTGTATTATATGCCACACCATGCAGTAATCCGCGAGGACCGTACTACAAGAGTAAGGGTGGTCTTCGATGCTTCTTCACATGAAAAAGGAGAGCTCTCGCTCAACGGCAGCCTGTACTCCGGACCAAACCTTAAATCTCATAGGACTGCTACTTCGCTTTAGAAAGCATCGCATTGCTTTAGTAGCAGACATCGAAAAAGCGTTTCTGCAAATAAGCATCACCAGCACAGACCGAGACGCTTTGCGCTACCTGTGGTTGGAGAAAGCACCCAAGCCAGATCAACCGTTGTCTAACGTTGGCGTCTGGCGTATGACCAGAGTACCATTCGGCACGACCTGTAGTCCCTTTCTTTTGGCGGCGACCATCCGTCATCATCTGGATCAAGCGTCGTCTGCTTACCCCGAAACTACAAAAAGGCTGTGGGGTTCCATATACGTTGACGACATTTTAACAGGAGCGGAATCCGTTGAAGACGCGTCCAAACTGCGGTCAGAAGCCACCGAGATATTCGCAAGTGCCTCTATGACGCTACATAAGTGGGCTTCGAACGACCCACGCGTTCTTGGCACAGAATCGACGCAACCTCCGGAGTTACCTCTCGGACAACTGGCAGGAGTACTGAAAGTCCTGGGATTGGTATGGCATCCTGACACCGACGTACTGTCGTTTAGTCCGGGAAACGCTATAGAGTTTGTTCAACAAAGAACTGATACCAAGCGGTTCATGCTACAAACGACATCTCGCCTATACGACCCTCTCGGTATGCTGACCCCTTTTACAATAAGGATGAAGATATGTTTTCAAAACCTTTGGAGAAAAGGCGTTGAATGGGAAGAACCTTTGCCACTGGACGCTCTACACGAATGGAAGAGTGGGTGCAATGAACTTCCACAGCTCTGGGACATTGAAATTCCTCGGTACTACCGACAGGGCGAACATGGGCTTGGCGACAAATACGCACTCCAGTTTTTTTCGCTGACGCCAGTAAATCAGCCTACGGTGCTGTTTGCTACATTTGCACAGCAGGCAGTACGAACGACAAAAGCTCAACGATAGTCTTTTGCAAGTCCAGGGTGACCCCAATGAAAGAGACAAGCATTGCCAGACTCGAACTACTAGCCTGTCTCGTCTCAGCACGAATGTACGAGTACGTGCGTCAAGAGATATCCGAGGACATTACATCAGTGCAGTTTTGGACTGACTCAATGATAGCACTGTACTGGATTACCGGCGATCCTAACAGATGGAAAGACTTCATTCGCCATAGGGTAATGGAGATTCAGAGTAAAACGGACATCCCATTGTGGAGACACTGCCCTGGAAAGCAAAATCCTGCTGATTTTTTGACAAGAGGAGTTTCGGCCCGTGAATTGACAACAAACTCAGCCTGGTGGACAGGACCCCATTGGCTTACTTGTGAAGAGAATGAATGGCCACCACACCGTAGACCAAACTCAACCGATATTCCACCGAGTATCACGGAGGAGCGTACTCATCGGGTACCATGCTTGCAAGTCGCCATGCAAACCGAACCACCTATTATGGACATTCACAACTACAGCTCTCTTACTCGACTACACCGTGTTACAGCTTGGATACTGCGATTTACCTCGAAGTTGAAGCAGAAAAGTGTGTCCCGGGGAGCCCTGAATGCAGAAGAAGTGCACGCCGGTGAATTATGCTGGATAAAGAAGGTTCAAAGCTCAGCCTTTTCTCCTGAAATTGACCGCGTCTCCAAAGGAGCTCAACATATGAAGGATTCTATACTGCGGGACGTGACATGCTTCCTCGACAATGGAGTTCTTCGAGTCGCAGGACGCCTACAATACAGCAAGAAATCATACGATGAAAAACATCCAATCGTCTTACCAAAGGACCACTATTACTGCGAGCTCCTCGTCATGCAGCACCATCGGCAACTTCTTCACGCAGGAGTTCGGGATACACTTGTACAAATAAGGGAAAGATTTTGGATATTACGAGGACGGCAGCTAGTCAAGAAGGTCATCAGAGGATGCATCGTGTGCCAACGCTACAACGTCAAAGCTTTCTCCGAAGTGACAGGATCGTTACCACCTGAAAGAGTAACTGCTTCGGAACCCTTTCAAGTAACTGGACTAGATTTCGCCGGTCCCCTCTACGTTAAACATCCAAATGACTACGCCAAAGTGTATATTTGCCTGTTCACGTGCGCCGTGATTAGAGCTGTTCACCTCGAACTAGTAGAAGACATGACCGCCACAAGCTTTCTCAACGCTTTCCGACGCTTTGTGTCGCGGCGGGGACTTCCTTCTGTTATATATTCCGACAACGCCTTAGCATTCAAGAAGAGCGAGAGAGCTTTCGAGATTGTGGTAGTCATTGAGAAACGAAGAAGTTTGTAACTTCGTCGCGAATCATCACATAAAATGGAAATTTATCGCCGATCATGCACCGTGGTGGGGCGGTTTTTACGAGAGACTTATCAGGTCGGTCAAGCTGACGTTGAAGAAGTGCATCGGCAAGGGACATCTTACGGAGAAACAGCTACAAACAACTTTAACTGAAGTAGAAGCTGTGATCAATTCCCGGCCAATCACATACGTTTATAGCGACTATCGTGATCTGGAACCCCTCTCCCCGGCTCACTTTCTCATTGGAAAGCGAATATCTGCACTTCCCGACCTAACACGCGGCGAGATCACAACCGATGGTCGCCATATACTACCTATGTGGGAACAGCGAGAAAAAACTCGAAGAACTTTCTGGGAACGTTGGTCCAAAGAATACCTCTCGGAGTTAAGAACAATGTCAAGCTCCAAGTCAACGACACCGTTCGACAGAATTAAGAAAGGTGACCTTGTCCTTCTACAAGAGCCCAACAAGCCCCGGCAACTATGGAGCATTGTTCGAATAGAGGAGCTCCATAAAGGAAGGGATGGCAATACAAGAACCTGTACCTTGAGACTACCGGGCGGATCTACCGTTAAACGGGTCGTTCAACACCTGTACCCGCTGGAATCAAACTTTTTGTGAACTTCTGCGCGCGGGGCAGTTTGTTGGAACAAGCACGACAAAGAAGAGGACGAAGCGCGTGCTTAGGCCCACGCGCAACAGCAGCTATACCCACGGAGTCGTTTCTCGGTTTATTCACAATAAACCCTTTTCCTATGGCACGGGAGGCTTGATTTCCTTCAGTTCACATCGATATTGTTGGCCCACTCCTACCATCCAGAGGTGCTCGCTACATCCTCACTTGTGTGAGCCGTTATACCCGCTGGCCTGAGGCGTTTCCTCTCACCAATGTAATGGCATTTACCGTGGCTTCCGCGTTTGTCAGTGACTGGATCTCACGCTTCGGATGCCCCAGCGTTGTTACCACTGATCGCGACCGACAGTTTGAATGCGATCTCTTCCGCGAACTCACGTGCCTGCTTGGCGTCCGCCATGTCCATACTACCGCGTACCACCCATTGGCCAATGGAATGGTCGAATGCCTTCATCGTCAACTTAAAGCTGTCTTGATGGCTCGCCAGGCTCGCGCTTCTTAGGCTGAAGATCTTCCTCTTGTCCTGCTTGGCGTGCGCTCGTCTTTCAAGAAGGACCTCGGCTGCACAACTGCAGAGTTGGTCTATGGCACAACGTTGCGTATGCCTGGTGAATTTTTCGCGCCAGCTACTGTCACCAAGCCCAATCCAGACAGTTACGTTCAACAGCTCCGCTTCCTCTTTTCACGCTTGAGCCCTTGCCCTAGCCGGGATGCATCGTCGACTGGCATTTTTGTCAGCAAGGACATGATTACAGCGAGCCACATTTTCGTCCGGCGTGAAGGCATCCGACCTTCTCTTACGCTTCCCTACGATGGCCCTTTCAAGGTGCTCAGCTGGACAGAAAAATCTGTCACCATCGAGCTTAACGGACGTGAAGATGTAGTGGCTATCGACAGAGTCAAACCCGCCTACCTGGCGACCTCGCCAGCATTATGCGCTTTCGACCTCTTCATCACCGCGGAAACAAAGGATTTACTCAACTGCCCTACTCCAAAGGCCGTTTCTTGGGCGCCCGTGCATCGCTGTGCTTCTAAAAGGGGGGGAGCCCTCTAGCGGCAATCGTCATCTCCATCGGTCGCCTTTTATTTATGGCGCGCTCAAGTGTATGGGCATGCACATGTGCCTCGTTCCTTGTGCTGCGTGCTGCGAGGTTAGAAAAAGAGAAGAATAAAATATAGTCTTTTCTGCTCCTGCCATCAGCCTGAATGGTTCCTTGTTCTTTCGCTCGCCGACTCATGCATTGTTATAGTGGACCTAACCTCGGTCCCTATAAGTTTCGGTTCAGAGAAAAAAAAAAAATTTAGAACAGTTTGCTGACTGGTTCGGCGCAGTCCATTTTATCCTGCCCCATGGGGATATGCTACGTTACTCTATCGACTTGTCAGCATGGTGCATGCGCAAGTTTCATTAAGAGGAGGCAGAATCGTACAAATGATTTACACAGGTACGAGAGAATTTTCGTGTTCATAATAAAGGCAGATTTAATTGGTGAGAATACCTGCGTCAGTCTAAGTTCTGCGTAGCTTCCACATACATTAATTTGACAGCAGTAGAGTAAGTTAATTTTCTTTTTCTTTTCCAGGTTTTTACTACGGGACTAGTGGTGAGCAAACTGTGGCATGTTATTTATGGTGAAGACAGCGCAAATTTGCACTCTATTGCATAAATTAGAAGTTCAAACTTCTAGTCTGTAGCAAAGAAAGAAGCCAGCATTTGGCACTTTGCTCAATTTGCTGCTTTTCTGTATAGTAGCATGTGAGGACATTGATGTTTCTGAACGATGAACAAGGACGGATTGTGCTGAACCATACATCCATCTTTCTTGCGCACCTGCATGTAGTCTTGCGCTAGCTAACGGCGGACAAAGAAGTCGAAAGCACTCGCATTTTGTGTCTTTAAGAATAATTTTTTAAATTCGAACATTGTTCAAGTCTTCTTGGTTAAGCACCAAATGTGCATTGAACCATGGCACGTAACAAAAGCAGATTTCGCATGCCGTTTACAGCCATGGTACAGTAAACTAGTAGCCGCGGTTACCCCTCACTGAGTAGGTGAGGGCATTCATTAGTGACTACCGTGTTATGGTTGCAATAAATCATGCAGCTGAACTCGTTGATATCCCTTCTTGAGGACATCATCTTTCCTGCTTTCTAAGTTAATCTAGTTTAATATAATTTTAGTAACAAATTCACCCAAAGGCCAAATTGGTAGTGTTCCAAGAAATGATCCCGCAAAGCCCCTGAAACAACTTTTCGGCTGCTGAACATAGCTGGAATAGCCGACTTCGGAAGCGCAAGCGTCTCTGCCAAACTGGCCATAGTTACCAGCACATACTCATCGTCTACCCCCATTCTCGCATACAACGCAACTCGTGAATCGCAATGAACTGCAAGTATGGTGCGCCGATTGAAATAGCAATTAATCGAAGAATCGTGCAAGCTATGGAGCACCTGTTGTAGCCTTATATACTTGAACCGTTTCGTGCCGAACCGGTAACTTATTTTATTGCGATATCAATTATATGGACACTCCAGGCGCATTTCTGCCGTCGTCGTCGCCGTGATGTTCCGTATAAAGTCCACGGGCAGTAACATCGTCGCGGGATGCTGTACGTGCGAGTGAAAGCGTGCGAGGGTGAACCGACAATGGCGGCTCAATCTCGCTCGCGAAGGGAGAAAAGCTGGGAGGAAGCGCGCCGTCTTCGGTCGCGCGCAAGGCACCGGGGGGAGGGGGGGGGCATTTTGAAAGCGATATGCGATGGGGATCGAGTCCCCAGAGTGCTGATAGCTTCGTGTGCGCTGTGTTTTCTGAGAATCCAGAGATCCCCTGGTCTGTAAACTTCTGTGGCCGGGTGTGCATAAGTCTAAAGGTTACATAAGAAGAGAGTCTAAAGATATACTTAGACTTGCAACTAAAGATCTATTTTTCAAGGGCACTCATGACTTGAGATGGACCCAGGCACTGACGTCCAGGGCGCACACGTGTTCCTTTCAAAAATTGTCGCGGTATTGAACGTCGCAGTCGGCGTGTGGCGCGCGCGACACACACTCATCTCGAGGTTTAGGTCCTTTCAGGTCAACGCAGCTATTAGATGGTTTGCCGGTGCTATTGTTTGAGCACCGGGCCCAGGTTTGATCCCGAGTGACCTGTCTTTTTTATTTGCACACGGTCCTGCTCTCATCATTGAGTGCGGGGCTTTTCCCGCTACTCTCTTTAATGTCGCACACGGCAATGCCCAGTTAAACCCCACCGACGACCGTATGGTTGTCATTGCATTAGGGCGTCACGTTCCTTTGCCCTGTAGAGTTAGTCCTGCTGTCCCTCCTGCAGTCGTTATACTAAAGGAGTAGTAGCGCAAACATTTTTTTTGTCGTTTTTCCTTTTTTTTAATAGGTGTTGACCTAGTCCCAGTAAAATATTACATCCCCGTTTAATGCGACTATTTCAAAGCGCAAGCCGTGTGGCACTTTGGGACGTGAAGGCCCGGAACGTCACGGAAAACGGAAATGGTGGTTACGTGCACAAACCACTCGTGCGTGCGACAGTCTGCCCTATAGAGGGCCGCGCTTATAGCGATGCTAATACCATAGAGTTTCTCACTATATAGTGAGAAATAGTGAGAAACTCTGGCTAATAAATTTCGGCGGGCGGAGCGTCGCTTTGACCACTCACGAACGCGAAAAGCGACGATAGGCATTAGCATCGGGAAAGGGCACTGCTACAAAGTCGCGGCCCAGTGCGTGCCAGAAGGCCACGCGCAATGACCGTGTCGCCGAAAGCCGGCAGCGCGCCGCCAGATCTGCGCTTCTATCGCCTTTCATTCTATTCCTCCGCATTCGGCACGGGATCCAGCTCCTCTGCTAAATGCCTCTTTTACTAGATGCCTGCCGCGTCTCTCGTTTGCCCATTGGAGCGGAGGTTCCCGTAGTTTGGGGTAGTCGCGGAGAGACGGCGCTTGCTGCCTACCCTACTTCCTGTTGCGGAGGAAGTTACGATTACGCGGCAGGTGCGCGCTCGACCAATGGCTTCACGAGAGATTGCGGGTCCTGCCTGCGGGACTGCAACAGACGCTGTTAAAATCTCGGAGGCAGCACCACGTGATTTAAGTTTCGAGCGGCCGCCGCGGCTCGCGCTCGCAGCCTACTCTGGTGCAGAGTAGGAAAGAGGAGAGTGGCAGGCATGGATGATGGTGGCAGGAACCAGGCTTCTCGACTCACGCGGAACCAGGCTTCTAAAGGAGGCATTGGCTAGAGTGACTCTACCCACGGCCGCTCGATGAAACGCACGAGGTGCGGCCTGTCACGTCGCGCGGCGAAGTATGGGCGGAGCCGTGAAGCGAAAGTTGACATTTGCCGCCGCTTTTTTAGGGGTGGCGCTACTGCTGCGGGACTGCTGGGCTTTAGGACTGCTCTCCCTCCGGGAAGGCGCCGTGGGAGAGATTTCGCGTCTTGCTTGCACGCCTTTTGTCCGCACACGTGGTAATCCTTGTCGCGTTGCATGTGGAACTATCCCGCGTAACTGTTGCGTGCCGCTGTGTGTTACTAACGCAAGAAAAGAACCAGTAATCCGGTACCCTGAGTTCCCGAGCGACGTAGAACGCCGTAACAAATGGCTGAAAAACATTTCGCGACAGGAACAAGTGGCAAAGTAAGCATTTGGGAGCCGAGGGACACATTTTCAATTGGTGTGTTCGCTTCACTTCACCGACGGCCACACCGAGGAACTGTGTAAGGTGTTTCTAAGCAAATTGTTACAGCCGCTACTGGCGAACTGGACCGGGGACCTGAATGCAACTGTGGAGCTGTTAAAACTCGCCTACAAGCTTCCGTCACGGAAGGTAGTACGATTTTAAAGCTGTTGAACGAGGTTCTTTTCCATTGCTTCACATCGTGTGAATAAAGAAAATACAGCTTCCCTCGATCTTTTTTTTTTGTTTTCACCATTGCAATTGCTCTATTCACACTGAACAACTTTTTTTCACGGCATCGTCTTTACATAAATATGCTACATATCGGCAATGTGGCTTAATGTACGATCCGTTATAAACTGCTATCGACCCCATTTTTCTAGAAAGGTGAAACTAACGAAATCAGGCAGAAAATAATTATACAAACCTGTCATTATGCACGCATTTCTAAGAAGTTTCATATTAGACGGTTCTTTTTTTTTCTTAACATAGCTAGTGCTCTATTCACGCTGCACAACGTTTTTTCACTGCATCGTTTTTACATAAATATGCCACACGCCGGCAATGTGGCTGAATGTATGATCCGTTATAAACTGCTACCTACCCCATTTTTCTAGAAAGGTGAAACTAAAGAAATCTACCAGAAAATAGTTATACAAACCTATGTCATTACGCACGCATTTGTAAGAAGTTTCATAAAACGTTTTTTTTTTCTTTTTTTTACCAGCAAATAAGCATGTCAAGCGAGGCAAATAAATAAGCACACTCAAGAAACGCGCCCACTGGATCAGTAGTACTGCCTCTCATAAAGAACTCGCCAGTTCTCTTAAATGATGGTCATAAGGCTCGAAACCAGCGGCAGAAGTGTGCCGTCCTGGCCTATGTGAGCCTATAAGCGGCCCAATACCGACTCTTGGGTATATTGATATGCTTGCAAGCAGCGTTGATATTTTATTTTATATTTTGGCAAAAAAAGCACAACTCTCGCGTCAATCAAATCTAAACGCGAAGCGCGGCCGCTGCGCGAAGCATGCGGACGGCGCACAAGAAACGCTCTCACCCGCGCGCCTGTCCCGGAGCAGTGGCGCCCTTGCGGTGGCGCGGAGAACTAGGCGCCTCACACCGGTTTCGGGCGACGTGGCAGGCCGCACCTCGTGCGTTTCATCGAGCGGCCGTGCTCTACCTCTACGAACCAGCGCTGCCCAGGGGGCGCGCGTGACAAACGAGCCTCAGGACCATGAGTGAGAAAACGCCGTAATTTTATTGCGATAGCAATTATATGGACACTTCAACCGGATTTCTGCCGTCGCCAGTCGCCGTGAGGTTCCCTATAGATAAAATCTTCGCCGCGCGCCGTATGGTCGAGCGGAAGCGTGCGGGGACGCGCTATCACGGAGAGCGAACGTACTCAATCTCCCACGCGCAAGCAAGGAAGCGGGAAGCCAGCGCCGGAGGGAGCGGGGGGGGGGGGGCGCACTTCTACTCTGCCAACAACCGCGCTCGTCGCTCGCTCGCACCGTCGCTTATCTCCACACGGCTCTGACCTTTATGCGCCGTGCATTCGCCGCTCAGTTTCCGTTGAAGCGATAGACCGCACGTACCTTCGCCCGTTGCTGCGGCGTATGCGCTTGCTGCCAGCGTTTTGACAGTCGTTGTCCTGCAGTCATTCAGTGTGATCTATTCATGTTTGTTTGTGCGCGCTCACACCACGCTTGTTCAATCAGTTAGTAATAGTCGGGCCACATTTTCCAACGCACGCTACACATGCAATGCTGCCCAGGTCGGCAGTGCAGCGCTACAGGTGTGTCCCTTCGCACGCGCTGCCCACGGGAAGCGCTTCTCATCAACACCACCGTTTCACACGCGCCTTCTCGTGGTCATCGAGTCTCTCTTCATGTCGGTCTACTTACGTCGCAGCACACCTGCTTACTTAATCAGCTCATGTTTACTACAATTCATATTGCTACCAAAGCCGTTCACCTTACTTCGTATGACATTGCTGTGTTGCTATCGCATTCATTGCTTCGCCCTTAGGGCGAAACTGTGACATTTTTTTTAGTCTCCCAAATAAACCCGTGGCTACAGGGAGCACGTTGTTTATTACGTTTTGCGGAACAGTAACCTTAGAGAGTTTGACGTGTTTTTATTTATCATTTGGCTCTGTGCAGCGTGCGCGCGTGAGTATTGAAAACGCTGAAGAGGCTGCGATCATTGAGGACGAATTTACTTGTGAAAAATTCACCGACGATTACGATTCTCCCTAATTCGAAATTTGAGCGCAGCTCTATACATGTTTTCATTTCACGATATATTGGCTGGCGCGGACGATCTGTCTCGTGCGGCACTTTGCAAACGGAGCGAAGTGTGGTGCGACTGCCTCACCAATCTGGAGATCGCGAGAGGCGACACGTGGGTGCGATTCACAGCAGCCGCCGCAGACAGACCTCTCAGACGACGTGCACTACTCTGGCGCCATCTCGTAGCCATCGTTGCCGCACTACGCTTTTCTTCTCACGTTTTCGACATACCCTCCTCCTCCGCTTTCCTCATCGCGTCTTTCATCCCCCGCTGCGCTCCGCGTTCGCTCTTACATCTTTCGCTGTGCTCGTTCGCTCGGTTACGCCGACGCTCGCCGGAGGAACGAGCGCCTAAGAGCAGCGCTCTAAAACGCCCTAAAATGTCTAGCGCTGCAACATATTTCAGAGCCATCAGTACCTGCAAGCGTGCCTTCGTCATACAGGGTGTTTCAGCGAACACTTTAAAAAATGTTTAAGAGTTGCCTGTGGTAGATAGCATGATTCTAGTTAATGAGCTGGTCTACTCGAAGAGGGGGACATTACTTGCACAAAAAATTGAAATGCATAATCGACTAATTAAAAATCACTAATTCAGTTTTCAACTAATTACCTTATCGGCCCATTTGCAATTTACGAAATTCTAGCCATGGAGTTCGCAAGGCGGATTCACTTGGAACGAATTTCAAGATGACAGCAGTTTCGAGATATATATGTTCCCGAACTTTGCGGAGAAATGCATTGGCGTTCAAGTTAATTTCTTAACAAAACGTCGTTTTATGCATTGAAGGCTGTTCTGCCGAATCACTGCGCTGTTGCTGTTGCTGTCTTACATGCCGCGCCTGGGGGTAGTTGAGAACGTGTGTAATGTACACGACAGGGCCGCTGGAGAAGTGTCTAGGAGACCTTTCCAATGGACTCGGGGGGCGTCGCAACAATGACCTCTGGAATTCCCTGGCCGTCGACACAGTGTCCTCTGGATGTCTGTTATTACGCGTGAGCCCCCTTCAAAAGTATTCCAGAAGCTGCAGCGCTTCCCTCTGTACTCACGCGCAACAGTCAAGAGGGGAGCTAGAACGGTAGAAAGAGATACAGAGAATGCGTAAAGCCAACGCCGTGACGAAACGGGTGAATAACCACTCTTCGCTCGTGGCAGCTGGCATAAATGGAAGGATCGCGGGGGAAGAGAAAGGAACTGTCAGCATGCTTCGTTTGGGGTCTCTTCAATAAAATAAACGCTACTACTAGACATGGCGACTGTTGCGGACAAACTTTAATATAATAATAATAATAATAATAATAATAATAATAATAATAATAATAATAATAATAATAATAATAATAATAATAATAATAATAATATAATAATAATAATAATAATGTAAGAGGTTTATTGGGCGAGTCCAACAAACAGGCGGTAGCTCGGAACAGCAGGCCGGGAGAACAAGATGGTGGTGTTCGAACGCCGATCTCGTGCCTTCTCCTCGTGATGATGATCGCTCAGCCCGGGATGTCATTCTCTTCATTTCTTCATTATAATTGCCCCCGTCGAGAAAGGTGGAGCCATCCTGGCGATCTAACAGGCGGGGACACGAGGGTCGAAGTACGGCATGAGGCGGTTTACGTGAACAACATCACGTCCACGTCGACGACGGTCGCCGGGCGGCGTAAGAGGTTCAGTGACGTAGTTTACGGAGAATGTACGCTCGACGACGCGGTAGGGACCATGATAATTGGAAAGCAGTTTAGATGACAAGCCAGGAGCGCAGGGCGGTACATGAAGCCAGACAAGTGCTCCAGGAGCGAATGTTGCGACAGGAGGGTGGTCGTCATCGCGGGCGTTTTTCTGGCGTTGTTGGTCGTCCGTAGTAAAGCGCTTGGCTAGTTGTCGGCAGTCTTCAGCGTAACTGGCGGCTTCCGACACGGGCGTGCACTCTGAGGCATCTGGTGCGTATGGAAGCAACGTGTCGATAGTGTGCGATGGCTGGCGACCGTACAGAAGGAAAAAGGGGGAAACCCGGTTGTGACTTGCGTAGCGGTGTTATACGCGTATATCGCAAATGGAAGAACTAGGTCCCAGTTTGTTTGATCAGATGCAACATGTGTCGCAAGCATGTCGCCCAGTGTCCGATTAAACCGCTCAGTCAGACCGTTCGTCTGAGGGTGGTAGGCAGTACACGTCCGATGTACAATATTGCACTGGTGGAGAAGTGCTTGAATTACATCGGAGAGAAATACGGGGCCATGGTCACTGAGGAGTTCACGAGGAGGACCGTGTCGCAGCACAAAACGATTGAGGATGAAAGAGGAGACGTCCTGTGCTGTCGCCGTGGGAAGAGCAGCGGTTTCGGCGTATCGTGTAAGGTGGTCGACAGCAATGATAGCCCATCGGTTTCCCGCTGTGGTCAAAGGTAAAGGTCCATAAAGGTCAATTCTAACGCGGTCGAATGGACCGTCTGGGCACGGAAGGGGCTGTAATGAACCAGCTGCGGCAGGATGCGGTGGTTTTTTTCGTTGCTGACACTCGTGGCAGCCGCGAATGAACTTGCGCACAAAGCGAAACATTCCACGCCAGTAGTACCTTTTGCGTAAGCGTTCATGGGTCTTGAAGACACCACCGTGAGCACACTGCGGGTCGGAGTGAAAGGACGCGCAGATTGTAGAGCGCAGCGTTCGGGGGATCACTAGTAGCCACTTGCTACCATCTGGCGAGTAGTTCCGCCGGTACAAGAGCCCATCACGAACGCTGAAGTGCGAAGCTTGGCGTCGCAGTGTTCGAGTGGGCGAAAGGGTGGGTGCCTCGGATAAAACGTCAAGAAGTGAAGCGATCCATGGATCGTGGCGCTGTGCAGAGGACACTGTGGCGACATCAAGAGCTGACAGTGGGTGGTCTATAGTGGATAAGGATGCAGTTTCGGTGGACAGTGGTGACCGCGATAGTGCATCAGAATCGGCATGCTTGCGTCCGGAACGATACATAACGCGGATATCAAACTCTTGAAGTCGAAGAGCCCAGCGGGCAAGGCGACCTGACGGATCCTTCAGCGAAGACAACAACATAATGCATGATGGTCCGTAACTACATGAAACGTGCGGCCATATAGTATGGGCGGAACTTGACAAGCGCCTAGACTATTGCCAAGCATTCTTTCTCGGTGACGCTATAGTTTGACTCAGCCTTGTGAGCGTTCTGCTGGCGTATGCGACGACATGCTCCGCGAACCAGGCTTTCGTTGTGCGAGAACAGCACCCAGGCCGACACCGCTGGCGTCTGTGTGAACCTCAGTTGCGGCCTTAGGATCGTAGTGGCGCAGTATAGGTGGTGACGTCAGGAGACGGCGGAGGAGTGGAGAAGGCGTGGTCACACTCAGAAGACCACGACGAGAGACTAGTGGCGCTGCTAAAAGTTGGGTCAAAGGCGCAATTATAGAGGCGAAGTTGCGCACAACCGGCGAAAGTAGGAGCATAACCCTACGAAGCTTCTTACCTGCTTTAGAGTCATCGGTTTGGGAAAGTCGGTGACGGCAAGTAGTTTAGCCGGGTACGGAAGCACACCGTCCTTTGATGCGACGTGACCGAGAATTGTAAGTTTTCGCGTAGCAAAACGACACTTCTGGAGAATTGAGTTGGAGCTGAGCGTTCTTCAGACAAGTCAGGACATGGTTGAGGCGTTCGAGATGGGTTGCGAAATGTGGCGCAAAGACAACAATGTCGTCGAGGTAGCAGAGACATATATGTGCCACTTCAAACCCCGCAGAACCGAGTCATCATGCGCTTGAAGGTGGCAGGCACATTGCAGAGGCCGAAGGGCATGGCATTAAATTCATATAGACCGTCAGGCGTGACGAAGGCTGTCTTTGAACGGTCGGCCTCTGCTAAAGGCACCTGCCAATACCCGGAACGCAAATCTAACGATGAAAAAAACTCGGCACCTTGTAAGCAATCAAGGGCATCGTCAATTCTGGGTAAAGGGTACACGTCTTTCCGAGTGACCTTGTTTAGACGCTGGTAATCCACGCAGAGGCGAATCGAGCCATCTTTTTTTTTAATGAGAACCACAGGGGATGCCCACGGACTTTGTGAAGGGCGAATAACGTCGCGTTTAAGCATATCGTCAACCTGGTCGGTAATAACTTGACGTTCCGCGGCGGAGACACGGTACGGACCGTTGTCGCACTGGCGAGTTGGAGCCGGTGTCGATGTAGTGAACAATGGTAGAAGTTCGGCCAAGGGCACGTTGGGCAACATCGAAAGACTCGCGGAACTGGTAGAGCAGCTGGAGAAGAGCAGAGCGTGCAAATGGTGACAGTCCGTCTGCGATAGACGAATTGAATAGGTCGGCAGCTGGTACATCAGAAGGGTTAAGAGCATTGACGGCATCGAGGTCGCGTCGAGCGGAATCTTGGTGCACGGAAAACATTTGGCCGATATCAATGGGTTGCACGCATCCAAGGGATTCACCTTTAAGCAGTTGGATGGGATACGGAAGAGGATTTGTGAGGCAGGGAGCGCTTGTTCCATTCGAAATAGACAGGGTCGAATAAGGCAGAAGAAGTGGCTTCCGAATTAGAAGGAGGCGTGATGGTCAAAGAATGCGCTTCGTCACATATGCTGTTGCAGAACACGGGGAGCAAAACAACTGATGTCGGCGGAATTTCTGTGTCCTCTGTTACTAGTTTGTGGGCGGCTTGATGAGTGTGGTTGTAGGGCGGGTCACACAACGGGAAGAGGCTCACGTTCAGATTGGGCACAATCAATAACGGCGTGATTACACGATAGAAAGTCCCAAACAAGTATGAGTCGTGCGAGCAGGATGAAAGGACGATAAACTCAACAATATAGTGTTCTTTAGCGATGATAAGTCAGCAGTGCAGGCGGCTATAGGCCGAACAGGGTCTCCATTCGCTGTACGTAAGGGCATCATCTCAAGAGGCGTAGTCACTTTTCGAAGCTTGCGGCAATAGTTTGGCATCTATATATAGCAGAAACGGCAGCACCGGTATCGAC
Source organism: Dermacentor silvarum (assembly GCF_013339745.2). Taxonomy (NCBI): domain Eukaryota; kingdom Metazoa; phylum Arthropoda; class Arachnida; order Ixodida; family Ixodidae; genus Dermacentor; species Dermacentor silvarum. Next base: position 201,812,507 of record NC_051154.1, on the reverse strand, counting down.
AAAGAGCTACGCATGGGTGCCTTCAACAAAAACTTCGACATATTCGACGGCAAAGTTCGAAGACTTGAGCATTTCGACAGCGCAGTTCTTGCCTCTTGAACTGCGGGGGCTAGTTTCCCTAATTTTCTGGGGCTGGTCGACGACGCATGGGCGACATGGAGCGGCGACGCGGTGAAGGTGAGCGACGACACGTGCGTTGCGGATAGTCACGTGAGACGTGCTTGTTTGGGGATCCGGACTTTCATAACGAGAGCGGGGACGTTCGGTTGAACGGGCGTCTGAGTATCCTGGGGCGCGACGATGGCAGTGTCGGGCGATATGACCAGGGCCGCCGCATGCAAAACAGATCGGCCGGTTGTCGCGCGTTCGCCAGGGATTTGCATTGATGGGAGCAGCCCATGTCACGGACGGCTGAGTCGGGGCTGCAGCATACGACACACCATGGAACGGTGAGCGCTGTTGTAGCTGCTGCCGCTTTACTACCTCAGCGTAACTAAGAGGCGCGGCGACAGGATGCTGCTGAATGGGCACCGGCGTGGCCTCGGAAATCTGTTCTTGAATGACATGTCGAAGCACGGGAGCCAACGGGATTGGTTGCTGCAGTTGCTGCTGCTGTGGGAGCTCCTGACGTTGAGCAAACGGCAGGAGAGACAACTGACGGGCCACCTCCTCACGCACAAAGTCTTTCATTTGTGCGAGAAGGTATGACTGGTCAGGCACGACGTCCAGGGCAGCGAGTGGTTGGTTGTACGTCTGAGGTGAACGTCGGGTGAGAGCTCGCTGCCTTCTCAATTCGTCATAGCTCTGGCACAGGGTTACCACCTCAGACACAGTGCCAGGAGACTTCGCAAGAAGCATTTGAAAAACATCGTCGTCGACACCCTTCATAATATGCTGTATTTTGGTACTTTCGCTCATTGAGGCATCGACGCGCCTGCAGAGATCGATTATGTCCTCAATATAGGCGGTAAAAGTTTCATTGGTTCCTGTGCCCGTGTGCGCAGCCGTTGTTCGGCGCGTAACTTCCGCACGGCAGGGCGACCGAAAACGGCAGATATTGCCTCCCTGAAAGCGGACCAGTTCTCAAATTCCGATTCGTGGTTCGTATACCACAGCTTCGCCACGCCAGCCAGGTAAAAGTTCGCGGTACTCAACTTAGCAGCGTCATCCCACTTGTTGGGTCCACTAACTTTTTCGTAGGACGACAGCCAGTCCTCGACGTCCTGGTCTTCCGTACCCGAAAAGACCGGGGGGTCTCGCTGGCGAACCGGGCGGGGCAAACAGTGGCCGGGAGAGGTGGCGGCGGTTGGGTAGCGTCAGCTGGCATGGTCGAGTGCAACGTGCGGGATCGGAGTTCCAGGGTGCCGGCGATGTGCGTACCCAGCACGATCCACCAAATGTAAAGAGGTTTATTGGGCGAATCCAACAAACAGGCGGCAGCTCGGAACAGTAGGCAGGGAGAACAAGATGGTGGTGTCCGAACGCCAATCTCGTGCCTTTCCTCGTGATGATGATCGCCGGGATTGTCATGTCTTCTTCATATGGCTGTTCAATTCTTATTAGATGTAATAAGTGTCGTTTATTGTGATAATAATAATCCTCTCTATAATATTGTGATTATTCTTCTTCTTATTTTTATTATTAATTCTTAGCATTATTATATATATTATTCATTGGTTTTTTTGCACTGAAATCCCCCGGCTTCGGTGGTAGTTTTTGTCGGCGGTGCCATGCAGGCACGAAAAAATTTCGGGGGGGGGGGGGGGCTTGAAGCCCCATCAGCCCCCCCCGGCTACGCGCCCATGCAATGATATATTAGGTGAATCAAATCAAATTGAAGTAGCACTCCGCATCCTTGATCCTCTGGTGGAATTT